>NW_021831828.1:0-64977 GCF_006345805.1 Octopus sinensis | reverse complement strand
AGTCTTTCCAGTCATCCATGCATTTTGAGAAGATGAATACAATAACCCAAAATCTTGAACATCAAAATTTTTTAGACACCGAGGTTTTTTATATTTTCCAATAATCAATGGATTAAGTTTTTCCCCGATTAAACTGCAGCATTTAAATCTATCAAGCCACCCATTGGAAGCTTTAAAAGAAGTAAATCCAATTTTTGAAGCTGTAACTAAGGCAATTTTTTTCAAAATAGGGCCTGAAATCGGAATTTTATCTACGCGTAGTCTTTGAAATATTTCAAAGACTTGATCATCAAATTTATCTTTATCGGCTTTAAATGTGTCATATTCCTCAGAAATAGTATTGCCGTGTTGCAAGAAAGGTACAATATTTCGTTTTATTCTTGATATTGTTCCTTTACTTGTGTTGTACTTTTTCATTAGTTGCCTCTCAGATAAATTTTTCTTCAAAATTTCTTTAGCAATCTTCAATTTAGTTTCGTAATCCATAACCACAACAATAAAAATATAAATTGAAAATAAAACAAAAAATAATTAATTTATTATAATTTTATTTTATTTTTAATTCCTTATAAATGATTTTATGGTGCCCCAAAAATTCCATAATTTTTTATCGATTTTTATTTTTTTTCTGCCAAAATGTACTTTTGGAATAAAGTGCCCCAAATTGCGGGGGTGCCCCAAAATCCGAGGGTGCCCCACCCCTGGGGTCTGCCCCATTTTGGGGTCGGACTGTAGATCGAGAAGACAAAATAGTACTTAGCTTCTAACGGAGTGAAGTTTTTACAAGTCAAGTTTGCATGGATACGGGTTATTGGAAATCATCATTGTAACTTAATTCAAACAGAATTTGTTAAACAGTGTTGTCCTAGCTAACCGTTCTGAAGAACCTGGCCACAATTTGCTGTCAAAATTCGGATAGACACTTCAAAGAAGTATCAGGTAGTTATGATTAAAAGTGTATGTATACTTGAAAACTCCTTTACCACAATTATCTTTTAAAAATGAAAAACGATTGATCTAAACAATACATCTGAACGTTAATGTATAATTAAACAAAAACATTTTACTAATGGATTGTATGAATGGTGCTTCAAATACACCTTTAAAATCAATTTATTTAAGAATTGTTTTATCACATAGTAAGTTAAGAATGCGTCAAAATTTCTATAGAAACGGCACTTTCAAACCACAAATCTCTGTTAAATTAATATCAATAAATCATTTGTTTTCTGGGATTAGATTTCTCATCGATTAACGTTCTTATTATATCAAAATAAAAATGGAAATATCGAAATAACTGGATTAATGAACCAAAATTGTGTTGGATACACAAGATCTCCGAGCCTGTCAATATTTCAAGAAAATTTGGACGACAGTCGTTTGACAGAAAAACTCCAAGACATTACTTGGTTTTATCAAATTGGTGAAAAAACTAAAAAAAATTTTCTATATGGCCTTTTGAACCGAATAAGAAACTACGACTCACTATTAAAGCTTTCCAAAATTCTAGACATTTTGATTTCTCGTGACTATGTCTATTCGATTAGTCAGCATAATTTTCGCCAACTATGTGACACACCATCCACAAGTGCAGACAGAGCAATTCCGTCAAATGCCGCAAGAATTTTAATCGAAGATACTTTTCAATGGTTTGGATCTCTACCAGGAGTGCTTCAAATAAAATTTGTAATAAAAATACTTAAAAACGTTCAATCATTTCACATTTTGTTTGTCTTGGTCAAGTTGACCTCTCTCCTCAGAAAAAGAAATAATTTTAAAAATATTAGTAAAACTTCCAAGTACCAAGACCACAGCAATCAGCAACAAAGGTATTCTCCTGTTGACTACCAATGTAGCACACGATTTGATTTGATAGGAAAGTTGCCTAATAACCTATTAAAGTATTTATTCCAAATGCTGGACAACGAGACCCTTGGGAATCTGTCTTTAGTCTCTCGTCTTTGGAACACTAAAGTAAAGGAGTTCCGAGAAGACTGCGTTGCTATGAGAAACCACAAAAAATATATTATTCTACACGTTTGTGTTGTAAAACTATTTTTTTTAGTTTTTCCCCGGTGAAGTTTATAACAAAAACTATGCAAGTTTCATAAAAATGGATATTCCGACGCATCTGGAATCAGGAGAGCGTATTTCATACAAATCAGTCGAACTGGAAGAACGGAATATATACTTCCAACCATATAATTTTATTCCATTATTCAAATGGTTCTGTTCTTTTGAAATGCCCACTTTTAGTGCAGCAGAGAGAAGTATTCTGCTGGTGTTGGTGAACAAGGAAAGGTTGTAGCAATAACCGGAAAACAAAATTCATTCAATGTGGTGAAATTTGACGAAAACTACCAAAAAGTCACTCAAATTTTTAAAGGACATGTGGGTTCGATTCGAGCGCTTTTAGTAACATCTGACGTCGTTTATTCTGCAAGCTACGACACCACAATAAGGTAATTTATAATATTTTATTTCACTAGAAAATGGGATTTAAATACTAACAAGTGCTCAAAAATATTCATTGGTCACAGAAATACGGTGAACGACATACAAAGTTCTTTTAACATAATCGTCTCTGCATCCTCTGATTGCACGTGCAAAGGTAGAATTGGATTTTCCAATACTTAAAGTTTGGGACAGTTTAACTGGAAAATGTCTTCATACTTTCCAACATTTCACACCAATTGTAAGGATTGCTGTTGACGCCGATTTTATGGCTTCCGGGGACAAGACAGGAGTTTTGAGAATATATTCGCTTCAAGATTATAAACTAAAAAAAGTATGGCCAAAATTTAGAATTTACAGATTTGTAAAGCACACAATTCAGCAATAACAGCAATCTCACTCACAGACTTATATCTGCTGACGTCATCAAGAGACTGTACGGTGAAGTGTTGGAACAAGTCAGAGTGGATGATCAGTGAAATAATGAGCCTTCCACACCCAGAGTTAGTCTGAAATATCAAATTTAGGGTGGCTGTGAGTGCTTTTCTTGTTTACTTCAGAGTGGTCACTGCCTGTTATGATGGGAAAATACGAATTTGGAATTTCCGCTCTGCTCAGTGTATAAAAGTGATTCGAGCTACTGCAAAATGTGATCCGATTAAAAAATTATACGTTTCTGAAAATAAGTAATGATCTTTAATATTTAGAAGTATTTTTATATGTACAAAAAGTGTTGTAGCACTTTTATCGTTTGAATCTGTCGAAATACGATATGACGAGGAAGAAAAAGTTTCAAAAATAGACAATCAAGACGAAGAAGCTTTGGAAAAACCAATGACACGACCATACTCTACTCTACGGTCTCACAGAATGCATTATATACAATCTGCAAATTCTGCAATTCTCCGAAATTTAAGACATTTGTCGAGTTCGAATGTCCAGGTTTGTTTATTTAATTGTCTGATTGTAATAAGTACGAGGATGAACAACTTCCTCATACGACCTTTCCTGTAAGTCATCATCCAATTGTGGACTGGCCAATAAATAGTGGTCGTAATTTGTCTAAAAAACAATCTGCAAATATAAAGCGATCGTCTTTTATAGATTATGTGGTTTTAAATCATATTGACTTTTTAAGGCTTTTGATTGTTTGAAAAAAGGACAAAACATTAATTCGTTGTCCCTGATTCATTCTATTAAGCCAATTCGCTGCAATATGATACTTAAGACTTTTACCGATGAGAACATTGACGTAAATTAATCATTTTTTGTTTTACAAAAAATTCAAAATTTATTTTTCTATGCTGAAAAGAGATCAGTATTTACTCAAAAATATTTTACTTTATTCAAGTAAATTATTAAGTCGCCGTGGTCAAGTAAAACTCGCTGGGTATCGACCAATAAGGATTTTTCTTTCTTGTAAAACTAATCAAATGACAAATATATGAAAATCAGATTGGTTACTATTATAAGGAATGGTCCATAACCACTGCCTGAACATATTTTAAGAATTGACCTTGCTGTTCCTGCAAATGACATCATGAAATCGTATTTTTGAGGCACAGACTCTTTTCTAGGAAGTCCACGTACAGCCTCCGCTAACAATACAAAATGATCTTAAAAATGTCAGAATGGGGCTAGGAAATGCAAAAGGCTTAGACAACTTTCAAAAACAAAAAATCGTAAACTCGAAAAAAGCGTTGACGGTCACAATTATCCTGGGTGCACCAACGATAAGAACTTAATTTTATTTTTAGATGTTTTTTTCTGTTTAAAACAATTTGAAATAACAATTTATATTTTTTTAATGAAATATTTTATTTTTGTTGAATAAAACAGAAGAATTAATGCCGTAGAACTTTGTGCTGGAGGGGTTTATTGAGAATCCCTTGGGGGGCCAAAGTAACAAACATCGATATACTCAAACGGGTGGACACGGACATTTTTTTTTGAGGGAAAAATGGTGAAACACAAATTAGCCATTATCAGGAAATTCCTATCCAGAAAGTACCAAAATTCAACTCCGGAAAGCCGCAGACTGAACGTTTTAAAAGATGTGCAAGGAAAGTACTTAATTGAGCAGATAAAAACAAAGCTTCTTCACTGTGAAAAAAGTTCCTTTTATTTATTTAATTGCTATGATGATTTGGACATTGATCTGAAGAAGTAGTCCTGGTGGTTATTGCATGGGAATAACTCTCCTAGGTCGGAGGGAATGCTGTGTATGAGTCAGCACCGAAACTTATTCTTTGACAGCGGAAGTAGTAGTCGAAACCAATACACCCCGCCAAAAATACTTTGGATCATCTTGTTATTAAATATGGCAGAATGTTGAACAGTTATGATTGCGTCGCCACAATGAGGTTGAAGGGTGCATTCACGTGGACATCTGCCGACAATATGGGATAAAACAGTCTAGGAAATTGAAGACCCACTCCGTTCACTAAACTGTCTCTATTGAGGTGATCGAAAGACAAATGGACACGACGATCAAGACGGGTTTTAAGTTAGGAATAATAATCCGGATATTTTGTCTACGACAAAGTTTGAAACATTATTATGCTTATCAAAGTTTGAATAACTTCTGAACAATCTTTAAAGCACGTTGAAGTCAAGAAATTACATAAATATAATTTCTTGGCAAGCGAATTAAATCTTTTAAATTAGCGATAATTGACAAAGAAAAAACATTTTTTTAATTTTTAGCGTTATTTAAGGGTCAATAAGTGTTGGCACTAGGGCGATTTTTTTTTAACCTGAAAAATAAAAATTTTAACCTAAAAACTTTAACTTTATTAACCTAAAAACTAAAAAAATTAACCCAAAAATTTAACTTTATAAATAAACAATAAAAACACTAAAAATGTTTGTTGCACATACAAATTACATGATTTTCTAAATTTTCTTGTAGAAAATTTCGGTTGGATCTTAGAAAACTCTTTATTAGAGAGAAAGTTCTTTCAACCGAGCAAGAGGTCGGCTTACAATTCAGAAGTAATGCATACTCGGCAGGAGATATTTGTGAATTAGTCATTCTAATTATGTTCGAAATATCGTTTGTTTTAAGCCTTTGAATTATGTATTCTTTGATAAATTTGTTGTCATTCCCAAATTCCAACGATTCTAAACAATAATATGCCTGTTCAATTGTGAAGCGCGTACTTTCAAATTTCGTAATAATATCTGCAATAGCGACATTTACTCGAAAACCTGGAATGTTTGAATAGCTTCGGATAAGGTCACATAGACTGCTCACTAATACATGGTTTCGAAGACTTTCTTTGGCTGTTCGAACTAGATATCCATCATCCGCGAATGATGCGAAAATATTTTGTACTCCGATCAGATTTTCTGAATAGTAAGTAGCGGCCTTAAGCCAACTCCCCCATCTTGTCAAATGCACACGAGGTGGAATGGCGATGTTTCTGTCTTTAAATATTCGTTTTCTTGTATTGTTCTTGTTAATTGCTGCTTGTACAGTAGCAATCATCAAATCAATTTCCGGATAGGAAGCTTTTATTTTCTCACAACAATTGTGTAATAGATGAACAGTACATGTGACATGGAATAACTTGGGGTACAGATTTTTAAGTATTTTGCCAGCTAAAACTTAAACATGAAATTTTACCCGATTTCATATAATTTGCGGCATCCGAAATTAACAAAAGGAAATTTTCCCTTTGAACCAAATTATTCCGAAGTACATCGTCGACTATTTGAGCAATGATGTTCTTGTTAGGAGCAGATTCTACGGGCTTAAACGATATCAGATATGTTGTTTCAGGAGAATTTAACGATCCAATCATCACAGCAACGTATCTTTGGCCACGAATTTGTGTTTCATCCGCAATAGCAAAAACCTTTTGATCGCTACGAAATAAAGTAAATTTTTATACACAATTTTTTGTTGAATTATCAATTTTTGATCAATTGCGATTTGATTGACACAGCTTCTAGCCTTCGATGGTGAGGGTACTCGCACAGAACCTCCGTAAAACAATTCTCTAAGCCATGGCATAGATAGTTTGTTTAGCGGAATATCGGATTTAATGAATGCTCTGGTTACTTGTAGAGCCCAATCATCATTTTTGGCATATTGGTCAATATTTGTTTGGTGTGATGTGGTCAGATAATCTACAAAAAATAATTTTTATTTCGAATAAACTCAATGAATTTTGATGTTTCTGTGAGGATCGATGAGAATTTACAAAATGCCTTTTTTCGCATTTAATATTACACAAACAGAGACGACAATATAATACACCATCCTCAAGAATCATAAATTCTTGAGGATAATCCTTAACAATGGCTTTAGCTTTGATTTGATACGATTTTGCTATCTTAGGCATGTCAACCAAAAATTTTTGTTACAGAATGTATTATTAATTGTTAATTTAAAAAATTAATAAATTATATCAAAAAATATAAGGTTAAAATAATTTTAACCTTATAATTTTAAATTTTAACTTTTTAACCTAATAATAATGTTTAATATGCATTTATTTATAATAAAATATAGTTAAAAAATCATTTAAATTATTATTTATTTACTATTATTAAATTTTAACTTTTTTAACTTAGTTCGCCCTAGTTGGCACGATGCCTTATTAATATTTTGTTGCATGCCCTTTTGCAACAATTACTGCTTCTAATCTTCTTTTGTATGTATCTATTAATTTAAAGCATTCTTCTTTGGAAATTTTATTCCACTCCTCACGGCAGAATGCTTTTAAGTCCACTATATTTCTAGGTCTTCGGTTTCTTACCTCTATTTTTAACGTTTTCCATAAATTTTCAATTGGGTTTAAGTCAAGAGATTGACTAGGCCATTTCAGAACATTTATTCCATTATTATTAAGCCATTCACTAGTTATTTTAGCTTTATGTTTGAAATCGTTGTCGTGTTGAAACGTCCAATTGCTTCTTAGCTTTAATTTATTGATGGACGAAACTAAACAATTTTTCAAAATTTCGACGTACATCTTGGCACTTAATATTCCATCTATGAAAAATAGTTCACCCACTCCTTGAGACGAAAAACACCCCCATAACATTATGCTGCCTCCTCTGTGCTTTAACTGTCGGTATGGTACATTTTTGGTCATATTCTTGATTTTTTCCTCCAAATAATTAATAATTAATACACAATTATTATTAAGTAAAAATATTAATACACAATTATTATTAAGTAAAAATATCCCCCACTTCCGTCTCGTCCGGTTGTTTGTGACATCCCCTTCAAAGATTTGTTATCCTCTGTTGCCGGTCTGCGCCGCGCACGGAAGATATGCATAAAAATTCCGAAAGCAGCTCGGATTGCCGTCGCCGACTCGCTCACGAAGACCATTGTAAACGCCCTTGATTCTGACCAGCCTGCTGATTGGCTGAAATTATTTTGCTTTGGTTCCATGGCAATTGGCACACCCTACAGGGAACCTAATTCGAAGCAGCGCGGCTCACTGACTTCGCAATTAAAGGAAAATTTAACCCTCTTCGACAAAAATCCATTCACGGTTCTTCTTACTCCCCCCGTTGAACTTGAGACCCCTTTAACGAATAAACCTGAACGCACAAACCTTCGTAATAAAGTCCACGCCAAGCTTATGGAAAATGATGTTAAGGCAGCTGTTCGCCTTGTCGCTTCCGATGACATTGTTCTACCTCCGTCGGAAGAGCTTCTCGAGTCACTCAAACTTAAACATCCGGCTGCCCCCACCGACCTCCGTGCTTTGCCAGTCCTCTCTGAAACCCCTACACATTCCTTTACACCCTCGGAGATCTTAAGCTGCATCGCGAGTTTCCCCCTCAGCAGCAGTGGTGGCGTGGACGGTCTTCGTCCTGGCCACCTACGTGACCTGACGTCCCCGGTTACAGGCGAGGCAAGAACCCGCCTGGTGAAGGCAATCACTGCTCTTTGCAATCGGTTTTTCTCCGGCGACCTTATCCCGTACGCACGTGACTTATTCTTCTCTGCCAATCTCACTGCCTTGAGGAAGACCGATGGTGGAGTTCGCCCCATCGCTGTCGGAAATGTCTTCAGGAGGCTGGCTGCTAAGCTTGCTTGCAGGCTCGTCTCTTCTGATCTTGGCGCGTTTTTCGGACCTGTTCAACTCGGAGTTGCTGTCAAAAATGGATGTGAAGGCGCCGCCCACGCAATGAGATGTTATATCGCCAATGCGTCAGCCGATTCTCGCCATGACAGGGCACTTCTCAAACTTGATATCAAGAACGCATTTAACTGCATCCACCGGGATCACTTCCTGTCAGTTTGCTACGACCAGTTCCCCGTTTTGTACCCCCTGGCGCTCTTGTCATATGGAAGACCTAGCTCTCTAGTATTCGGTTCGGATATTATTCCTTCAAGTACGGGAATTCAACAGGGCGATCCACTAGGTCCCCTTCTCTTTGCATTGGGAATAAATGGAATAGCTCGGTCGGTTTCTTCCGAACTGAATATTTGGTATCTGGACGATGCCACTATTGGCGGCTCCCCAGAGACGATTTTAAGAGACACTTTATCGTTGGCACCTGCACTTCTGAGGATTGGATTGGAGATTAACCCCACCAAATCAGAATTAGTCGGTCTCAACATTCCTGATAAACGCCTTGACGACCTATCATCGTCCCTCCGCACTGGTCTTGGTCAAGTGCGCACGACTGATGTAAATGATCTCCGGATCCTCGGATCCCCCATCCTGCCGACCGCTATTAAGACTGATCTTCTTACTAAACATTCCACGCTAACTATTTTGCTGGACCGCCTCACGTTTTTGGACAGCCACGTCGGCCTGTTTCTTGCGAGAAACTTCTTAGCCCTGCCTAAATTACTCTACTCCCTCAGAAGTGCACCTTGTTACCTACATGAGGACATTCTCACTGATCTCGGCGACTCCCTTCGTTCGAAGATCGATTCAATATGCAATGTCGAGTTCGACTCTTTGGGGTGGAGTCAAGCTTCACTCCCCATACGCCACGGAGGCCTTGGAATTTGGTGCCCGAATGATGTTGCACTGCCTGCCTACCTGTCGTCACTTTCTTCATGCCAGAAACTCATGGGCACGGTTCTACTAACCGATTTTGAACATTACGTGCCCTCTGAATTATCATCGGCGGTCCTAAAGTGGCACTCGCTAGGACTGGAAATCCCAGAGGATCAGTATAAGCAATTTGTTTGGGACGAAGTCCGCCTACAATCCCGAATCCAATCTTTACGTAAATCTCTCTACCAACACCGCTTGGCCTGCTTTGAGACGGCATGTCGCCCTCACAGCGGAGCCTGGCTAAATGCCACTCCACTGCCGAGCATTGGGAACCTTCTGGACAGCGAGTCCGTACGCACTGGAATTTGTTTACGTCTCGGTCTTCGCCTATGCGAGCCACATGTCTGCCGCTGTGGCGCGAAAATCTGTCGCTTTGGATTGCACGCTCTATCGTGTAGACGCAGTGCTGGTCGCATCCCGCGTCATGCCGCTCTTAACGACCTTATCAGGAGAGCCCTGGAAGTCGCCGGAATCCCCTCCCTGCTTGAACCCTCTGGGATCGATCGGGGGGACGGAAAAAGGCCTGACGGGATAACTGTGTTTCCTTTCAACAGGGGGAAGCCTCTCACCTGGGATGCCACGTGTGTGGACTCTTTCTCGCCTCAGAACCTGCTGATGTCCGCCTCCGCTCCTGGTGATCTATTGTCACAACCGCGGAATGCAAAAAGATGCGGAAGTACTCCTCACTTACGAAGAAGTTCCAATTCCTTCCATTTGCGGTTGAGACTTCCGGTTCCTTGGGCAGTAAGGCAATCAGCTTCGTTCAGGAGATCGGGTCCCGCATGTCTGCTATCACAGGCGACGCCCGCGAATCGAGATGGTTTTTCGAGCGGATATCCCTTGCGATAGTACGCTCTAATTCTTTCTCGATCGCGTCGGCTTCCCGCCCATGAAGCTTTTAATTAATTAACTTGTAGTTATTATCAAATAGTAAAAACAATAAAAAAAAAGTAAAAATATTAAGCGTAAGTTTTTGATTTTTCGTATTTAATTAATAAAATCATAAAAAATGGCTTGTCCGGTTTTCGGTGACGAGGGGTGTATTTGTTATAATTGAGGCCAAAAAGTTCCATTTTGGTTTCATCTGACCATAATATGTTCATTATATATTTTAAATCTTTATTTAAAATATTCTGAGCGAATTTTAGTCGCGCTGATATATGGACTTTTCTTAGTAAAAGAATATGTCGTGCCCCCCTTTTATGAATTCCTTGTTTGCGCAATGTATTAGTTATCGTAGATAAACCAACTTTTATTCCCACGGTCTCTAAATCATCTACCAGCTTGCTTCTAATAATTCTGAGATTATTTGCCACACTCCTTTTTATCATTGAAAAAGAACGGCTCGATATCTTTTTAGGTGCATCAGACCTCGATTTATTGCAAACATTTCCTCGTTCTTTCCAACGGACTATTTTATTCCTTACTGAGCTTTTCGGAATATTAAATTGTCTGGAAATTTGCTTGTAACTTTTTTTTCTTGGTGGGACTTGACAATCATCTGTTTTAGCTCAAAAGAATATTCCTTTCGATTTCCCATAAAGTAGTGCTAAAAACGGCTGTTTTTGTAATATCAATATTGATAATGCGTTATTAAGTGATAACAAAGCTTTTGTGAAGAAAACTTAAAAGAAATAATCTGACAAAATGACATTCTCTTATCATATGCACTTAAACTAAAACTGTAGATATAAAAGTGCCAACACTTTTTGACCCTTCAATAACGCTAAAAATTAAAAAAAGTTGTTTTTTCTTTGTCAATTATCAATATTTTAAGGATTTAAAATTATTTTCTAAATCAGAATCTTTTTAATTTTTCAAAAAAAATAATTAAAAGTCAAAATACTTCATATTTTATGGGTAAAAACGTAAATACTGAAATTTATTAAGTGGTGCCATGACTTTTTGGGCCCACTGTATGTCCAAACGATCGTGATTAGAAAGACATTAGAGGGCATGCGTCCGGAATACATACTCTCAGCTACGAGGGCGAATAACGTAACAAGTATTGGAATGGATGTTAGGGCAATCAATGAGCGAATGAATGGAGAAAGTACCCACCATGAGACATTAGTGGAACCTGCCAAGCACATGAACGTCTTATCCCGACACATGAGTCTGGCAGGAGGAGGCGGATCGGAAACAAAGAGGAGGAAGCTGGATTCAATATTATCTCGATAAGATATTTTCCACTCTAATTAATTTACTAATTTGTTATTATAAATTTTTACTTTTTGATAATAGCAACGTTCAGTATTTTTGTCGCCTTATATAAAAGCATGAGTGGTCTGGTAATAATCTCCTTGCCTGTCCCGGATGCTCCGATTGGGTTTGACAAGTGACGCCGTCATGACATATATGGACTTATGGATGGGACGTCACGAGCTTCCTGGCGTCGTTACAGCCGCCAACAGCTAAAAGAAAACTGATGAGACAAGGACTCAATAATTTCGGATATGGCTCTAGTAAGAATAATTAACTTTCTTGTTATCTAATGAACAATTCTCTTTGTGCGACTGGTGTAAGCGAAAACTCAGTAACCTACGGGTCTGTGGATTCGCGGGCGCTTGTTGTTGGTGTTTTGTTATATAAAACCATGACCCATCTGACTCAAATGGGAAAAGTTTGATTCTCAAAATGGTATTAAACCGTAATGCTCCTTAATGAGTGAGGTTTTGTTGACTCATCGTGGACAAAGACAACAAGGATTAACTAACGTTTTTTCGTTTATGTATTAAATTGAAATAGCATTTTTAAAATGGTTAGTACACATAAAATAGCATTTAAGCAATTGCAGCTCTACGGTCAACTAAGGTTGGCGCAGAAAGGACAATTGTATAAAATCCAATCAAAATCGCTACAAAAAAAATCCACAAAAACAGCCTGTCTAAAACCATAGCGACAAATTGCCAATCTGACATGGACTAAAAAGTTTAAAAAGTAATCATACACAACTCTTTGCCTCTTCTTCCTTCATTATATCTGAGATAAATCTGACTGCTTCGATACAACTTTGAATTGATTCACTCAGCAAATTTCCCAAAATTCGATTTTTCGTTTCTTTTTCTTCGTTTTGTTTAAATTGATTTTCATAACCAATTGATCTCCGAATGGATTCTGAGTATCTAGTCTTTTGATCGATCTTATGTCGAATGCAAATATTGAGGTGTTCAACACTGTCGTTCCTTAAATTCAACGATGCTTCTGTTTCGACTCCCGTCGGAGTTGTAGTCCTGACAGGACTTGCCGGTCTCTTCCCAATTATGGAGTCTTTTTTGATATAATACCACTTTTTTAATGCCTTTATAAGCTTGTTTCGTTTTTGTTGAAATTTGTAGAGAAATCTCACAAATCCTTTGTCGTTATTGCTTGATTCAAATGATCCATAAAGTTTCTGCATTCTAAGCAACGAGGGCAACACCCACAAAAAAAGTAGTTTGACCCAAATAGGCATTCGATGTGTAGAACACGACCGGAAGTGAACGTTGAGCACAATCACTGTCAAAATGACGGAAAGTGTCACCAAAATAACAGTAAACAAAAGATATTTGCCAATGAGAGGGATCACAAGGGAGGTCGGGGGCACAATATCAGCCAAAAGAAGGATGAACACAGCCAAGGACAAAAGAATCGAAATACTCAGAGTTATCTTTTCTCCTGATCCGGCAGGGAGATAAAATACAAGGATCGTAAGAAAGGAAATGCAAACACACGGAAAGAGAAAGTTGACGAGATAAAACACTGTTTTTCTCCTTATTGTGATGTAGAAAAATATATCGATATATGGCTCGATACAGCACTCGTAGAACTTGACTTTCTTCTCTGCTGTCACTGAAAGTACTTCCCATTCGATATTCGGGTAGAATTCTGTCAAATCGATTCCATGTTCGTCTGTTTCTTTTTTAGAGAGATTATTTTCTTTGTGAATCAGATTTATCTTTGATCCGTCGTAAGTCCAGGAGCCGAATTTCCAGTAACATTCTTGAATGTCGAAAGGGAAAAACTCAACGTTGATAGGACATGAACTTTTGTAGATCGCAGCAGGTTCCCATATGATTGTTCCGTTGAAATACACCTGAGTGTTCGTTTTTAATGGGATTTCATAATTTCCATCGGCACTGTTGCGTAACAAATATGGATAACTTATTGTAAAGTCCAATATCCGGAACCCATAGGAGACGAGAAGGAATGTGCATTAACTTGATGTTTTCGTATTCTTTTGGATTCCACACCAACCTTGGATCTGTCCAACGCTTAAAAAGTAGTTTTAAATAAAAACGTGATATATTCGAAGAGTAGACGTGAGGATTTGACGTTTTTCGTCCTAAAATATAAACCGAATTCTCACCACGTCGGTGATCTGAATTAGTCTTAATCCTAATCGAACGTCGACTGGTTTGTCAAATGAGTTGTTTTCCAGTGGTCGTGCATTTCGATTATATTGACTTTGGACGATCAAAGCATCAAACAAGGCATTTTCTGCCATATTTATGCATATTCTGAAACAAAATACTAAAGTAAAGTAAATAATAATTCACCTAAAAAAACTATTTTTTCAATGAGCATATATAAATAAAATATACAGCGATGTTTAAACTAAACATATGTATAACTGACAATCGCGATTTCATTGACGTATCGACTAATTTTCGTCCCAAGAATTTTAAAAATCAAGAGATAAAATAATCAATTTAATCCACGTGTAGGAAACATATGGACCCTACAATCAATATTTCGAGAGTGAGGTTATGAAAAGATCCTGTGATTTTTATAAAAATATTTTTTTACGATAAAACTATGTTTATAATAATTTGTATAAAACTTATCTTATCAGGTTTATTAGATTAGATATCACGTGACAAAATAAGTAATTATTATTTTGATTATAATACAAAAAATATGGCGTCAATCGGCACCTTAATGGACAACGACTGTGTAAGGATTTCCGTCTCTCTCCGCCTCGGACTTCCCATTTGCAAAACACACCAGTGCCGCTGCGGTTTAAGAGTGGACCCTTATGGCCATCATCCCCTCTCCTGCTCACGTAGTGCCGGACGTTTCCCACGACACGCCGCCATCAACGACACCGTGAGCCGTGCCCTAACGACGGCGGGGTTTCCTAATGAGCTCGAACCAGTCGGGCTCGACAGAGGCGACGGTAAGCGCCCGGATGGCATGACAATCTTCCCGTTTGAAAAGGGGAAATGCCTTATCTGGGACGCCACCTGCTCCGACACTTTCTCCGCCAAGAATCTAATTGCCTCCGCTGCGGAACCGGGCTCAGTTGCAAAGCAGGCGGAACTAACAAAACAGAAGAAGTACCGGGTCCTGGCCATGAATCACCTATTCGCTGCAGTCGCGGTGGAAACCTCTGGAGTCATCGGTCCGCAGACGCTATCGTTTCTCCGTCGCCTTGGATCTAAGCTCGTGGTTGCCACGAAAGATCCCAACGAGTCGATCAGACTCTTTCAAAGGATCTCATTGGCCATCATGCGCGGGAATTGCCAGTCGATTCGCTGCGCATTTTAACTCTTTTCGTTCATTAACAATAAGTTTGCCTAAAAAAAAAAAAAAAAAAAAAAAAAAATACAAATGAAAAAGAAAATGTTGTTTTGCTTTACCTGTGATGTGGTTAAAAATGTATTTTTACGAAATTAAATGATTGAGCATTCATTTTATCAGATAAAAATTTGTTTCTAATATTGAAAAACTAATAAAAATCAAAACTTAAAGTACCAAATCGGTACTGTTGCATTTCATGAATCACGAAAATAGGCACTAAATTAATTAATGAAAATTTTTATGAATATTAGATCGAAAATTTAAAAAATTGAACTATGCCGATTTTGTAAATTTTATTTTTAAAAAAATTTGAATTTTTTACCGGCTTAGTGGTGTCAAAACAATACCGACAAAATTAAATCTGAGCTATTAACGACCACCTGTCTAAAAAGATACAGTTGTTGGTTAATAAAGATGCTTATCCCTCAGTGAAAAAATCTTTATTACAATAAAAAAGGTCAGCTGGTAGTACGAAGCGTGATATTCGGCGGACAAAATTTGACGATGGCATCTATTAGCTCATCGAAGGAGTTGTCTAAATCAGGGGTTCTCAACCTTTTTAGCTCAAGGGCCAAATCGATAATTAAGATTAGCTTCGCGGGCCGCACAAAAAATATTTTATATTTTTTTATATTTTCCATTTTACTAAATATTGATTCGCATAAATATGTAGATTTATATATGCATTGTGTGTTATATTTTTGAATTTGTCTTGAGGAATTAATTCGTAAAAATTAATAATGGACGCATTTTTGAACAATGCCGCCAGTTCTATATCATGTTGTAAATTAATGAGTTCTAGTTGAAACTTTGCAGGCGCATCCTTAATTTCCACGCTGAATGGAGTTGAGAATATTCTCATTAAAGGAAGGAATTCTTTAAAATTCTAAAAATTAAATTTATATAAATTTTTTTTTTAATTTCGAAATAGAAAAGAAAATGGAACAGGAAGTCAGCTACTAGCCGCAGAGAGAATAGAGAAACTGTTCCCCCTGAGTACGGCTATTGAGACGCGCTCAAAAAGCCGATTGACCTCGCGGGGGTCGTTTCTAATCCTCCCGAGGTGACGGCCTCTCTCGGTGAGAAAACGTAGCGTGGCTGGGCCGAATGTGCCTGATGTTTCGACTGAAACAGGCACAAAGAGGAATCTGTCGGCGAGCGAGGCGTACTTGTCTTTCTTCCGGGTCTTTGCCCTCCTCGCCGCTGTGCCAATTTATATAAATGTACCCCAAAACGTGCTTCAAATTGATTAATGAAATCACCAATTATGGATATGTTTAACCTTAAGAATGAATAATTAAATTTAAACATTATTAAAAAATTAAAAAAGTTAGTTACTCTAGAGGGGCCGCAAAAAAAATCCTGGGGGCCACATGCGGCCCCGGGGGCCGCATTTGAGAACCGCTGGTCTAAATGACTCACTTGAACTATATGTTCGACACCCACTTTTATGGCACACCCATGTTGTACTCTCCTGCTGTTGGAGAAGGGTCATAAAATGTCTGTTTTGACATTTTTTTTCTTTAGGAAAGATTCCAACCTCTTGAAGGAAGGCAACTGACTCCATTTCAGTACGGGGAAGTTCATAGTCCTTCAGTTTTGCAAATTTTCGCATGACAACTGTATCATTCATCTCCACAAGCCGGTAAAAAATTCAAATTTTTTTAAAAATAAAATTTACAAAATCGGCATAGTTCAATTTTTTTTTGCTGTCCAGAACTCACCCCAATTCTTCTTTCTTGACATCTCTGAAGGAATTGGGAGGTTCCCCAAAATTCCTGCAAGTCGTCAGCCGACAAATCCAAAGAAATTGAAAAGAGAGTTTGAAAGTGTATGGCATCATCGATTGGAAAGACAAAAAGAAGTTTTTTGGGATGTTAAAATGCACAGGTCAACTTATTGGCACGCTAAAAGTTAATCAGAACCGGACTGAGACTGGACTTGAATTTGCTACCAACTGATCCCACAATTTTACGAGCTTCCTGTTGATTCTCGAACCATTGAGGTTGTGTGGTAACGTACGTGCTAAAATAAGTTCTTTTCATACATATCTTGCAAGCGGAATATCCGGGCTATGCAGCTAATAGCATGAAAAAGCTATCACAGCCTCACACTAATAGAGGTGAGACCTCAAGGCTTATAGGGTCATTTAGGCTTTATAAATAACTTCAACCAGAAACTTTCAAGAAATCTATTATATAAAGTTAAACTTGGCCCTGATTTCCCCGTGATTCCTATAGTCCAAAAAGGCTGAAACGAAGTACGGAGCGACGATGAGTGTCCCAACGAGATGATGATCTTTCCATTCAGGGAAGGCAACTTTCTGGTTTGGAACGCCACCTGTTTCGACTCATGTTTGACAACGACGCTACTGAAGATTTGCCGCAACCAGCGCTCAGCCAGTGCTCAGTTAAAGAGGACGAGATACCTGGGTATTTGAACGCTTTAATTTTGGTTTAAAAACCTTTTGCCTTAAAACCCTTAAGAATCACTGCAAGGCAGCTACTCAACTCCTCACTGAGATTGGTAGGAGAATATCCTAAAAAATAAACAACTGGAAGGACACGAGCAAACTCTTTCAGCGAATCTTCGTCCCTATGCTTTGCGGAAACTGCCATTCAATACTCAGTGCGGTGTTGTGAGCTGACCCTTAGACTCTCAACTATCCAATCAGCCACTTAATCAAACTTTGTTTACGTTATCATTTCTAAAATTTAATCATCGTGATAAAATTAAATTTGGTATTGGAAAATAATTTTTTCAAATAATTTTCTAAATTATTTATACATTATTTTAAATATTTATTAATTCTTAATAAATAGCGCAATTTGCATTCTGGTTTTTTGTGTTACATTATGTATACTAATAAACAACAAATACCTGAATTGTCATATTATCGAGATAAACTGGTATTAAAAAAATTTTAAATTTCAGTTTTCAAAATCATTTAATGAAAGACAAGAACAACTATTTGAGATCAAATCAATTCTATCAAGAATTGGTTCAGACTTAGTAATCGACGAACATCTAAAATCTCTCCACAATTCACTTCTACTTGTAAATAATCCTATTACTCTACCTTAGTCCCTTGCAAAGGAGAACTCACAGGTCATAAAATCCAAAATTTTAGAAATTCTCCAACTCATATCTACAAACCTATCTGAGCAATTTCAATTCTTTTCAGATCGTGTAATTCATATTATTTATTTGAGACAACATTTTTAATTTTAAAATCTGCGAATCGACTCAGGTCAGACGTTCTGAGGCATCACGTTGATTCATTTTCTGAAACGGTTTTGTAACTTTTTTTAATTCAAAGTGTATGGCTGAAGAACTGGTTGAGAATATTTTAAAGCTTCTAAATAAAACTGAGAATAAAGTCATCGAGGAGACAGTATTGTTTCTTGCTCGATACATGGGAAGATATCCTACGGCATTTGACGGAATTCCAAATAAGAAAATTGGATTAATTCTAAAAAAACTTACAAAGGTAATATTACAGCAAAAAAATATAAAGTATGCTGACTACTCTTCTCCCACACTCCGAAATGCTGCATTTTGTGCTATTTCCATGTTCATTGTGTGCTTTGGGGATAATAATGTGCATTCACACATAAGCGCGCTAAATCATCACAAGAAAAACAAGGTTAATTTATTTTTTTGGGTTATCCACAAAAATATATTATAATTTGTAAAATAACAATTAGATTTACGAGTTGGCAGAAATTGAAAGGAAGAAGTTAAAACCTGAATCCATTGCAATATCAAATGAGACTATTTTTGTAAATTTGGCATTTCAAATTGTAGGAGACCAATCTGGAATCGTTTAATGAATTCCCTGTCAAGGAAGCGACTCCTCTACTATATAAGTTTAGAACGAAGCTGGCTGTCGAAACAGACTTAATTTCAAACAAAATTAACGTATTTGTACTCTTTCTCATTGGCAGGATAATGTTAATGAGGATGGATTATCAAGAAAAGTATAATTCATTCGAATATAATATAGATTCGACGACTTGATCTAAGTGTAAATGATCTAGATTTTGCGGTTTTTATTTTTGTTATTTTAAGCTTACGAAATGGTGTTTTGATTTCCCTTCGAAATCCCATTTCGAGGAACTGAAAAACTACTTTTCGTCAAATTTTACACAAAAGGAAGCTGATTTGTTGTTTTCGTCTGACAGTTCCAAATCCCATCAGGCCATGTTTTCCTTAATTAATGTTGTTTTGCAATAATCAAAAAATAGGACCAAATTGGCTACAATTCTGCTGTCCACTCAGACGCTATCTTTCGATGGTTCATTTTGCAGTTATATATTTCATCGGGTGATGTGATGTGCAGTACGTATTTATATTTGGAAAAGCTAATATGTCTTCTACATGATATAAAATTTATAATGACCTCTGAGGGTATCCAGATGTTGTTTCCTCATATTGTCAAAAGGGTGTGCTTTTTGGTAGATTTTCTAGTTATTTGCTGCCGAATACGAGTTCAATTTAATGCGAGTATCGGCTATTTGTCGCCTCCTTTACACGATTTGTGATGTAAATGAAATTACAAAATACTATTTTGGTGGACTCATGTCGACCAATCAGAATGTGATAAGATGTAATGTTACGCGATAATAAATTTTAGATTGTTGTATAGAATTGACTTATTTATTACAGTCATCCTGTATTGATTTTTCGCTTAATCGTGATGATTTTGTAGACAGCATAATTCATGTACAAAGTTTATTGTGCTGTGAACAGACTCAAGTTCCTGCTATATATTTTTTATGCTTTATTCTCAATTTTTTGACAGTGGCCGAATTGGAACGACTTAGTAAAGTTTTGCGTTCTTATCGACTGGATTCGTAGGTTATTAACACTGCTATTCAATGTGGATTAGAAAGTGGGATTTTCGAGGAAGGGAATAGTCATTGCTCTTCTGTGTTTTTTAGATATCTCCAAATATTGTCAAATATCACCCACAAGTCTTTAGAATTTGATTCTGTAAAAGAACATGTTTTAATTTTACTTTCATTTATAGTTTGACTATTTCATTTCTGATATTCTCATTCGTTTTGAATTAGCTGAGAAAATTATGGATAAACTAATTTCACGACTTGTGAAAAATATTCTGGAATGTTCTAGAGATGATAATATGAAAGTGTTCTATCGAGAGTTGTTGAGATTCCTTCTGGTATACAATATTATGATAAGATTAGTATATTGTGGGCACTGGTAATGTTTCAGACGGAAGTTATATATTCGAGAGTATATGGGAGTTGAAGCCACTGCGTATTAAATCAGTGGACTTTGTCGACGTTGCTTCTACCCCAAAGGATCTTGTCTACTCTCTTTTTTTGGCTTCACTGAATTAATTTGTTTTATCATAATGTAATTCTATGCTACTTTATTTCTAATCGACGTCTTCTTTGTGCAGTAAGTCACGAATATGGATTTTTTAAAAAGTAAAGAAATATTCAAAATTAAGTAAATTACGATTTACTCCTCTATGAATAAAAATACTGCCGCATCTTGCTGACTTGAGATCTCTATGGAAACCTTGTTCATATATTCAACCAAACTGATTAAATACTATGCAAACAAGCACAGAATGCTCTCGCACTTGCGTACGCAGAGTGGCATGATTACATCGAGTGATTACCGACTACGCATTGGAATAGGCGTAGCACGCCTAATTTTAAATTAAATAATCTCAAGAACCAATATATCCTCACATCCTGGGAACTCTCCAAAATTCATATTTTACGCAATTTATTACGAAATTTATTACATAATTTCAAGAACCCCCATATCCTCACATCCTGCAACCTCCCCATATTGCATAATATAAATGTTACTCAATTTATGATATAATCTCAAGTAGCCCCATATCCTAAAATTAAGAAACTTCTATAAATTGGAAAGTATATAACGCAATTTAGTACATAATCTCAAGAACCCATATATCTTTACATATAGGGACCTCCAAAAATTACGTAATATATTAGGCAATTTATTACACAATCTCAAGTACCCACTTATTCACACATCTAGAGACCTCTTAAATTGTAGTTGATATTACGCAATTAATTACATAATCTCAAGTACCCCTAAATCCTCACATCCTGGCACCTCCCCAAATTGCATAATATGTTACATAATATATTTCAAAATCTCAAGTAACCCCATATCCAACATTTAGAGACATCTCCAAATGAAAATATATAACGAAATTTATTAATTAATCTCAAGAACCCGTAAATCCTCACATCCTGGGACCTCTCCAAATTACATATTTTACGCAATTAATTACGCAAATTATTATATAGTCTAAAGAACCCCCATAGCCTCACATCCTGGACCTCCCCAAATTGCATAATATAAATGTTACTCACTCAATTTATGATATAATCTCAAGTACCCCCATATCCTAAAAATTAGAAACATCTCCAAATTGGAAAGTATATAACGCAATTTAGTACATAATCTCAAGAACCCATATATCTTTACATATAGGGACCTCCAAAAATTACGTAATATATTAGGCAATTTATTACATAATCTAAAGTACCCACTTATTCACACATCTAGAGACCTCTCTAAATTGTAGTCTCCAAAATTCATATTTTACGCAATTTATTACGCAATTTATTACATAATTTCAAGAACCCCCATATCCTCACATCCTGCAACCTCCCCATATTGCATAATATAAATGTTACTCAATTTATGATATAATCTCAAGTACCCCCATATCCTAAAATTAAGAAACCTCTCTAAATTGTAAAGTATATAACACAATTTAGTACATAATCTCAAGAACCCCTAAATCATCACATCCTTGCACCTTCCCAAATTGCATAATATGTTACATAATTTATTTCAAAATCTCAAGTACCTCCATATCCAAACATTTAGAGACCTCTCCAAATGAAAATACATAACGAAATTGTTGGATTACATGGAAATTCTCCAAAATTCAAATTTTACGCAATTTATTACATAATTTCAAGAACCCCCATATCCTTACATCCTGCAACCTCACCATATTGCATAATATAAATGTTACTCAATTTATGATATAATCTCAAGTACCCCCATATCCTAAAATTAAGAAACCTCTCTAAATTGTAAAGTATATAACACAATTTAGTACATAATCTCAAGAACCCATATATCTTTACATATAGGTACCTCCAAAAATTACGTAATATATTATGCAATTTATTACACAAGTACCCCCATATCCAAACATTTAGAGACCTCTCCAAATGAAAATACATAACGAAATTGTTTAAATAATCTCAAGAACCCATATATCCTCACATCCTGGGACCTCTGGAAATTTCATATTTTAAGCAATTTATTACGCAAATTATTACATAGGCTAAAGAAAACCTAAATCCTCACATCCTGACACCTCCCCTAATTGCATAATATAATGTTACTCACTCAATTTATGATATAATTTCAAGTACCCCCATATCCTAAAATTTAGAAACATCTCCAATTGGAAAGTATATAACGCAATTTAGTACATAATCTCAAGAACCCATATATCTTTACATATAGGGACCTCCAAAAATTACGTAATATATTATGCAATTTATTACACAATCTCAAGTACCCACTTATTCACACATCTAGAGACCTCTTAAATTGTAGTTGATATTACGCAATTAATTACATAATCTCAAGTACCCCTAAATCCTCACATCCTGACACCTCTCCCAAATTGCATAATATGTTACATAATTTATTACAAAATTTCAAGTACCTCCATATCCCAACATTTAGGGACCTCTCCAATTGAAAAATATAACGCAATCTATTAAATAATCCCAAGAACCAATATATCCTCACATCCTGGAAATTCTCCAAAATTCAAATTTTACGCAATTTATTACATAATTTCAAGAACCCCCATATCCTTACATCCTGCAACCTCACCATATTGCATAATATAAATGTTACTCAATTTATGATATAATCTCAAGTACCCCCATATCCTAAAATTAAGAAACCTCTCTAAATTGGAAAGTATATAACACAATTTAGTACATAATCTCAAGAACCCATATATCTTTACATATAGGGACCTCCAAAAATTACGTAATATATTAGGCAATTTATTACATAATCTAAAGTACCCACTTATTCACACATCTAGAGACCTCTCTTAATTGTAGTATATATTACGCAATTAATTACATAATCTCAAGTCCTCACATCCTGGCACCTCCCCAAATTGCATAATATGTTACATAATTTATTACAAAATCTTAAGTAACCCCATATCCCAACATTTAGAGATCTCTCCAAATGAAAATATATAACGCAATCTATTAAATAATTTCAAGAACCAATATATCCTCACATCCTGGAAATTCTCCAAAATTGAAATTTTACGCAATTTATTACATAATTTCAAGAACCCCCATATCCTTACATCCTGCAACCTCACCATATTGCATAATATAAATGTTACTCAATTTATGATATAATCTCAAGTACCCCCATATCCTAAAATTATGAACCTCTCTAAATTGGAAAGTATATAACACAATTTAGTGCATAATCTCAAGTACCCACTTATTCACACATCTAGAGACCTCTTAAATTGTAGTTGATATTACGCAATTAATTACATAATCTCAAGTACCCCTAAATCCTCACATCCTGACACCTCTCCCAAATTGCATAATATGTTACATAATTTATTACAAAATTTCAAGTACCTCCATATCCCAACATTTAGGGACCTCTCCAATTGAAAATATATAACGCAATCTATTAAATAATCTCAAGAACCAATATATCCTCACATCCTGGAAATTCTCCAAAATTCAAATTTTACGCAATTTATTACATAATTTCAAGAACCCCCATATCCTTACATCCTGCAACCTCACCATATTGCATAATATAAATGTTACTCAATTTATGATATAATCTCAAGTACCCCCATATCCTAAAATTAAGAAACCTCTCTAAATTGGAAAGTATATAACACAATTTAGTACATAATCTCAAGAACCCATATATCTTCATATAGGGACCTCCAAAAATTACGTATATATTAGGCAATTTTTTACATAATCTAAAGTACCCACTTATTCACACATCTAGAGACCTCTCTTAATTGTAGTATATATTACGCAATTAATTACATAATCTCAAGTACCCCTAAATCCTCACATCCTGGCATTCCCCATATTGCATAATATAAATGTTACTCAATTTATGATATAATCTCAAGTACCCCCATATCCTAAAATTAAGAAACCTCTCTAAATTGTAAAGTATATAACACAATTTAGTACATAATCTCAAGAACCCTAAATCATCACATCCTTGCATCTTCCCAAATTGCATAATATGTTACATAATTTATTTCAAAATCTCAAGTACCCCCATATCCAAACATTTAGAGACCTCTCCAATTGAAAATACATAACGAAATTGTTGGATTACATGGAAATTCTCCAAAATTCAAATTTTACGCGCTATTTATTACATATTTCAAGAACCCCCATATCCTTACATCCTGCAACCTCACCATATTGCATAATATAAATGTTACTCAATTTATGATATAATCTCAAGTACCCCCATATCCTAAAATTAAGAAACCTCTCTAAATTGTAAAGTATATAACACAATTTAGTACATAATCTCAAGAACCCATATATCTTTACATATAGGTACCTCCAAAAATTACGTAATATATTATGCAATTTATTACAGAAGTACCCCCATATCCAAACATTTAGAGACCTCTCCAAATGAAAATACATAACGAAATTGTTTAAATAATCTCAAGAACCCATATATCCTCACATCCTGGGACCTCTGGAAATTTCATATTTTAAGCAATTTATTACGCAAATTATTACATAGGCTAAAGAAAACCTAAATCCTCACATCCTGACACCTCCCCTAATTGCATAATATAAATGTTACTCACTCAATTTATGATATAATTTCAAGTACCCCCATATCCTAAAATTTAGAAACATCTCCAAATTGGAAAGTATATAACGCAATTTAGTACATAATCTCAAGAACCCTTATATCTTTACATATAGGGACCTCCAAAAATTACGTAATATATTAGGCAATTTATTACACAATCTCAAGTACCCACTTATTCACACATCTAGAGACCTCTTAAATTGTAGTTGATATTACGCAATTAATTACATAATCTCAAGTACCCCTAAATCCTCACATCCTGACACTTCTCCCAAATTGCATAATATGTTACATAATTTATTACAAAATTTCAAGTACCTCCATATCCCAACATTTAGGGACCTCTCCAATTGAAAATATATAACGCAATCTATTAAATAATCCCAAGAACCAATATATCCTCACATCCTGGAAATTCTCCAAAATTCAAATTTTACGCAATTTATTACATAATTTCAAGAACCCCCATATCCTTACATCCTGCAACCTCACCATATTCCATAATATAAATGTTACTCAATTATGATATAATCTCAAGTACCCCCATATCCTAAAATTAAGAAACCTCTCTAAATTGGAAAGTATATAACACAATTTAGTACATAATCTCAAGAACCCATATATCTTTACATATAGGGACCTCCAAAAATTACGTAATATATTAGGCAATTTATTACATAATCTAAAGTACCCACTTATTCACACATCTAGAGACCTCTCTTAATTGTAGTATATATTACGCAATTAATTACATAATCTCAAGTCCTCACATCCTGGCACCTCCCCAAATTGCATAATATGTTACATAATTTATTACAAAATCTTAAGTAACCCCATATCCCCATTTAGAGATCTCTCCAAATGAAAATATATAACGCAATCTATTAAATAATTTCAAGAACCATATATCCTCACATCCTGGAAATTCTCCAAAATTCAAATTTTACGCAATTTATTACATAATTTCAAGAACCCCCATATCCTTACATCCTGCAACCTCACCATATTGCATAATATAATGTTACTCAATTTATGATATAATCTCAAGTACCCCCATATCCTAAAATTAAGAAACCTCTCTAAATTGGAAAGTATATAACACAATTTAGTGCATAATCTCAAGTACCCACTTATTCACACATCTAGAGACCTCTTAAATTGTAGTTGATATTACGCAATTAATTACATAATCTCAAGTACCCCTAAATCCTCACATCCTGACACCTCTCCCAAATTGCATAATATGTTACATAATTTATTACAAAATTTCAAGTACCTCCATATCCCAACATTTAGGGACCTCTCCAAATGAAAATATATAACGCAATCTATTAAATAATTTCAAGAACCAATATATCCTCACATCCTGGAAATTCTCCAAAATTCAAATTTTACGCAATTTATTACATAATTTCAAGAACCCCCATATCCTTACATCCTGCAACCTCACCCATTGCATAATATAAATGTTACTCAATTTATGATATAATCTCAAGTACCCCCATATCCTAAAATTAAGAAACCTCTCTAAATTGGAAAGTATATAACACAATTTAGTACATAATCTCAAGAACCCATATCTTACATATAGGGACCTCCAAAAATTACGTAATATATTAGGCAATTTATTACATAATGTAAAGTACCCACTTATTCACACATCTAGAGACCTCTTAAATTGTAGTTGATATTACGCAATTAATTACATAATCTCAAGTCCTCACATCCTGGCACCTCCCCAAATTGCATAATATGTTACATAATTTATTACAAAATCTTAAGTAACCCCATATCCTAAAATTTAGAAACCTCTCCAAATTGGAAAGTATATAACACAATTTAGTACATAATTTCAAGAACGCATATATCTTTACATATAGGGACCACCAAAAATTACGTAATATATTAGGCAATTTATTACATAATTTCAATTACCCACTTATTTAACATCTAGAGACCTTTCTTAACTGTAGTATATATTACGCAATTAATTACATAATGTCAAGTACCCCTAAATCATCACATCCTTGCAGGCTAATGAAAACCTAAATCCTCACATCCTGACACCTCCCCTAATTGCATAATATAAATGTTACTCACCTAATTTATGATATAATCTCAAGTACCCCCATATCCTAAAATTAAGAAACCTCTCTAAATTGGAAAGTATATAACACAATTTAGTACATAATCTCAAGAACCCATATATCTTTACATATAGGGACCTCCAAAAATTACGTAATATATTATGCAATTTATTACACAATCTCAACTACCCACTTATTCACACATCTAGAGACCTCTTAAATTGTAGTTGATATTACGCAATTAATTACATAATCTCAAGTACCCCTAAATCCTCACATCCTGGCACCTCCCCAAATTGCATAATATGTTACATAATTTATTTCAAAATCTCAAGTAACCCCATATCCCAACATTTAGAGACATCTCCAAATGAAAATATATAATGCAATCTATTATGTCGCGAGCGCAGCGCGCGACCGAGCGCTAGACGCAACTTTGACACCTAACAAGCCTATCATCAACAATATATTTATTAAATTATTTAAAATTTTAACATGATTTAAAATTAAAATTGAAATAACTTAAGTTTTCCATTGAATCCCATAAAATATTTATAAGTAGACCTTAATAGAAAAAGTAAAATCAATGAATACTGAACGCTAATTTGGTTTAGGTTGTGAGGGGGGTAATAATTTGACAGATCTCATTGCTATATTTTCGTTTTAATCTCTAAAATTAGGTCTTCTAATCAAAAATGAACTGTGCAGACAGGCTTGCTCCTTCAGAAGATTCTTGTTTTGACATTTTTATAAATTATGAAGCATTTAGATTTTTTCTCATTATTCTAAAATATCAATTATAAATTTTAAAATATTATTTTTATTTATGAAATCGGTTTTAAAGCTCATTCTGCTTTGGCATCGATTTTAATTTTTGTTATCGAATATATTTAATCCCAAATACAAGCCTGGGTATTTGTCAATTTATAGATTTTTTGATTGATCGGATCTAGAAATTGAGTGGTCGCTCGCTGCGCTCGCGACATATTAAATAATCTCAAGAACCAATATATCCTCACATCTTGGAAACTCTCCAAAATTCATATTTTACGCAATTTGTTACGCAATTAATTACATAATCTCAAGTACCCCTAAATCATCACATCCTTGCAGGCTAATGAAAACCTAAATCCTCACATCCTGACACCTCCCCTAATTGCATAATATAAATGTTACTCACCTAATTTATGATATAATCTCAAGTACCCCCATATCCTAAAATTAAGAAACCTCTCTAAATTGGAAAGTATATAACACAATTTAATACATAATCTCAAGAACCCATATATCTTTACATATATGGACCTCCAAAAATTACGTAATATATTAGGCAATTTATTACATAATGTAAAGTACCCACTTATTCACACATCTAGAGACCTCTTAAATTGTAGTTGATATTACGCAATTAATTACATAATCTCAAGTACCCCTAAATCCTCACATCCTGACACCTCCCCAAATTGCATAATATAAATGTTACTCAATTTATGATATAATCTCAAGTACCTCCATATCCTAAAATTTAGAAACCTCTCCAAATTGGAAAGTATATAACACAATTTAGTACATAATCTCAAGAACCCATATATCTTTACATATAGGGACCACCAAAAATTACGTAATATATTAGGCAATTTATTACATAATTTCAATTACCCACTTATTTAACATCTAGAGACCTTTCTTAATTGTAGTATATATTACGCAATTAATTACATAATGTCAAGTACCCCTAAATCATCACATCCTGGCACCTTCCCAAATTGCATGTTACATAATTTATTTCAAAATCTCAAGTATCCCCATATCCAAACATTTAGAGATCTCTCCAAATGAAAATACATAACGAAATTGTTTAAATAATCTCAAGAACCCATATATCCTCACATCCTGGGAGCTCTCCAAATTTTATATTTTAAGCAATTTATTACGCAAATTATTACATAGTCTGGAACCACCTGGAACCTCCTTATATTGCATAATATAAATGTTATTTAATTCATGATACAATCTTAAGTACCCCCATATTCTAAAATTTAGAAACCTCTCCAAATTGGAAAGTATATAACACAATTTAGTACATAATCTCAAGAACCCATATATCTTTACATATAGGGACCTCCAAAAATTACGTAATATATTAGGCAATTTATTACATAATCTCAATTACCCACTTATTCACACATCTAAAGACCTCTCTTAATTGTAGTATATATTACGCAATTAATTACATAATCTCAAGTACCCCTAAATCATCACATCCTTGCAGGCTAATGAAAACCTAAATCCTCACATCCTGACACCTCCCCTAATTGCATAATATAAATGTTACTCACCTAATTTATGATATAATCTCAAGTACCCCCATATCCTAAAATTAAGAAACCTCTCTAAATTGGAAAGTATATAACACAATTTAGTACATAATCTCAAGAACCCATATATCTTACATATAGGGACCTCCAAAAATTACGTAATATATTATGCAATTTATTACACAATCTCAACTACCCACTTATTCACACATCTAGAGACCTCTTAAATTGTAGTTGATATTACGCAATTAATTACATAATCTCAAGTACCCCTAAATCCTCACATCCTGGCACCTCCCCAAATTGCATAATATGTTACATAATTTATTTCAAAATCTCAAGTAACCCCATATCCCAACATTTAGAGGACATCTCCAAATGAAAATATATAATGCAATCTATTATGTCGCGAGCGCAGCGCGCGACCGAGCGCTAGACGCAACTTTGACACCTAACAAGCCTATTCAACAAATATATTTATTAAATTATTTAAAATTTTAACATGATTTAAAATTAAAATTGAAATAACTTAAGTTTTCCATTGAATCCCATAAAATAATTTATAAGTAGACCTTAATAGAAAAAGTAAAATCAATGAATACTGAACGCTAATTTGGTTTAGGTTGTGAGGGGGGTAATAATTTGACAGATCTCATTGCTATATTTTCGTTTTAATCTCTAAAATTAGGTCTTCTAATCAAAAATGAACTGTGCAGACAGGCTTGCTCCTTCAGAAGATTCTTGTTTTGACATTTTTATAAATTATGAAGCATTTAGATTTTTTCTCATTATTCTAAAATATCAATTATAAATTTTAAAATATTATTTTTATTTATGAAATCGGTTTTAAAGCTCATTCTGCTTTGGCATCGATTTTAATTTTTGTTATCGAATATATTTAATCCCAAATACAAGCCTGGGTATTTGTCAATTTATAGATTTTTTGATTGATCGGATCTAGAAATTGAGTGGTCGCTCGCTGCGCTCGCGACATATTAAATAATCTCAAGAACCAATATATCCTCACATCTTGGAAACTCTCCAAAATTCATATTTTACGCAATTTGTTACGCAATTAATTACATAATCTCAAGTACCCCTAAATCCTCACATCCTGACACCTCCCCAAATTGATAATATAAATGTTACTCAATTATGATACAATATTAAGTACCCCCATAACCTAAAATTTAGAAACATCTCCAAATGGAAAGTATATAACGCAATTTAGTACATAATCTCAAGAACCCATATATCTTTACATATAGGGACCTCCAAAAATTACGTAATATATTAGGCAATTTATTACATAATCTCAATTACGCACTTTTTCACACATCTAAAGACCTCTCTAATTGTAGTATATATTACGCAATTAATTACATAATCTCAAGTACCCCTAAATCCTCACATCCTGGCATTCCCCTAATTGCATAATATGTTACATAATTTATTTCAAAATCTCAAGTAACCCCATATCCCAACATTTAGAGATCTCTCCAAATGAAAATATATAACGCAATCTATTAAATAATCTCAAGAACCAATATATCCTCACATCCTGGAAATTCTCCAAAATTCAAATTTTACGCAATTTATTACATAATTTCAAGAACCCCCATATCCTTACATCCTGCAACCTCACCATATTGCATAATATAAATGTTACTCAATTTATGATATAATCTCAAGTACCCCCATATCCTAAAATTAAGAAACCTCTCTAAATTGGAAAGTATATAACACAATTTAGTACATAATCTCAAGTACCCACTTATTCACACATCTAGAGACCTCTTAAATTGTAGTTGATATTACGCAATTAATTACATAATCTCAAGTACCCCTAAATCCTCACATCCTGACACCTCTCCCAAATTGCATAATATGTTACATAATTTATTACAAAATTTCAAGTACCTCCATATCCCAACATTTAGGGACCTCTCCAATTGAAAATATATAACGCAATCTATTAAATAATCTCAAGAACCAATATATCCTCACATCCTGGAAATTCTCCAAAATTCAAATTTTACACAATTTATTACATAATTTCAAGAACCCCCATATCCTTACATCCTGCAACCTCACCATATTGCATAATATAAATGTTACTCAATTTATGATATAATCTCATGTACCCCCATATCCTAAAATTAAGAAACCTCTCTAAATTGGAAAGTATATAACACAATTTAGTACATAATCTCAAGAACCCATATATCTTTACATATAGGGACCTCCAAAAATTACGTATATATTAGGCAATTTTTTACATAATCTAAAGTACCCACTTATTCACACATCTAGAGACCTCTCTTAATTGTAGTATATATTACGCAATTAATTACATAATCTCAAGTACCCCTAAATCCTCACATCCTGGCATTCCCCTAATTGCATAATATGTTACATAATTTATTACAAAATCTTAAGTAACCCCATATCCCAACATTTAGAGATCTCCCAAATGAAAATATATAACGCAATCTATTAAATAATCTCAAGAACCATATATCCTCACATCCTGAAATTCTCCAAAATTCAAATTTTACGCAATTTATTACATAATTTCAAGAACCCCCATATCCTTACATCCTGCAACCTCACCATATTGCATAATATAAATGTTACTCAATTTATGATATAATCTCAAGTACCCCCATATCCTAAAATTAAGAAACCTCTCTAAATTGGAAAGTATATAACACAATTTAGTGCATAATCTCAAGTACCCACTTATTCACACATCTAGAGACCTCTTAAATTGTAGTTTATATTACGCAATTAATTACATAATCTCAAGTACCTCTAAATCCTCACATCCTGACACCTCTCCCAAATTGCATAATATGTTACATAATTTATTACAAAATTTCAAGTACCTCCATATCCCAACATTTAGGGACCTCTCCAATTGAAAATATATAACGCAATCTATTAAATAATCTCAAGAACCAATATATCCTCACATCCTGGAAATTCTCCAAAATTCAAATTTTACGCAATTTATTACATAATTTTAAGAACCCCCATATCCTTACATTCTGCAAACTCACCATATTGCATAATATAAATGTTACTCAATTTATGATATAATCTCAAGTACCCCCATATCCTAAAATTAAGAAACCTCTCTAAATTGGAAAGTATATAACACAATTTAGTACATAATCTCAAGAACCCATATATCTTTACATATAGGGACCTCCAAAAATTACGTAATATATTATGCAATTTATTACACAATCTCAACTACCCACTTATTCACACATCTAGAGACCTCTTAAATTGTAGTTGATATTACGCAATTAATTACATAATCTCAAGTACCCCTAAATCCTCACATCCTGGCACCTCCCCAAATTGCATAATATGTTACATAATTTATTTCAAAATCTCAAGTAACCCCATATCCCAACATTTACAGACATCTCCAAATGAAAATATATAATGCAATCTATTATGTCGCGAGCGCAGCGCGCGACCGAGCGCTAGACGCAACTTTGACACCTAACAAGCCTATCATCAACAAATATATTTATTAAATTATTTAAAATTTTAACATGATTTAAAATTAAAATTGAAATAACTTAAGTTTTCCATTGAATCCCATAAAATAATTTATAAGTAGACCTTAATAGAAAAAGTAAAATCAATGAATACTGAACGCTAATTTGGTTTAGGTTGTGAGGGGGGTAATAATTTGACAGATCTCATTGCTATATTTTCGTTTTAATCTCTAAAATTAGGTCTTCTAATCAAAAATGAACTGTGCAGACAGGCTTGCTCCTTCAGAAGATTCTTGTTTTGACATTTTTATAAATTATGAAGCATTTAGATTTTTTCTCATTATTCTAAAATATCAATTATAAATTTTAAAATATTATTTTTATTTATGAAATCGGTTTTAAAGCTCATTCTGCTTTGGCATCGATTTTAATTTTTGTTATCGAATATATTTAATCCCAAATACAAGCCTGGGTATTTGTCAATTTATAGATTTTTTGATTGATCGGATCTAGAAATTGAGTGGTCGCTCGCTGCGCTCGCGACATATTAAATAATCTCAAGAACCAATATATCCTCACATCTTGGAAACTCTCCAAAATTCATATTTTACGCAATTTGTTACGCAATTAATTACATAATCTCAAGTACCCCTAAATCCTCACATCCTGACACCTCCCCAAATTGATAATATAAATGTTACTCAATTTATGATACAATATTAAGTACCCCCATAACCTAAAATTTAGAAACATCTCCAAATTGGAAAGTATATAACGCAATTTAGTACATAATCTCAAGAACCCATATATCTTTACATATAGGGACCTCCAAAAATTACGTAATATATTAGGCAATTTATTACATAATCTCAATTACGCACTTTTTCACACATCTAAAGACCTCTCTTAATTGTAGTATATATTACGCAATTAATTACATAATCTCAAGTACCCCTAAATCCTCACATCCTGGCATTCCCCTAATTGCATAATATGTTACATAATTTATTTCAAAATCTCAAGTAACCCCATATCCCAACATTTAGAGACATCTCCAAATGAAAATATATAACGCAATCTATTAAATAATCTCAAGAACCAATATATCCTCACATCCTGGAAATTCTCCAAAATTCAAATTTTACGCAATTTATTACATAATTTCAAGAACCCCCATATCCTTACATCCTGCAACCTCACCATATTGCATAATATAAATGTTACTCAATTTATGATATAATCTCAAGTACCCCCATATCCTAAAATTAAGAAACCTCTCTAAATTGGAAAGTATATAACACAATTTAGTACATAATCTCAAGTACCCACTTATTCACACATCTAGAGACCTCTTAAATTGTAGTTGATATTACGCAATTAATTACATAATCTCAAGTACCCCTAAATCCTCACATCCTGACACCTCTCCCAAATTGCATAATATGTTACATAATTTATTACAAAATTTCAAGTACCTCCATATCCCAACATTTAGGGACCTCTCCAATTGAAAATATATAACGCAATCTATTAAATAATCTCAAGAAACAATATATCCTCACATCCTGGAAATTCTCCAAAATTCAAATTTTACACAATTTATTACATAATTTCAAGAACCCCCATATCCTTACATCCTGCAACCTCACCATATTGCATAATATAAATGTTACTCAATTTATGATATAATCTCATGTACCCCCATATCCTAAAATTAAGAAACCTCTCTAAATTGGAAAGTATATAACACAATTTAGTACATAATCTCAAGAACCCATATATCTTTACATATAGGGACCTCCAAAAATTACGTATATATTAGGCAATTTTTTACATAATCTAAAGTACCCACTTATTCACACATCTAGAGACCTCTCTTAATTGTAGTATATATTACGCAATTAATTACATAATCTCAAGTACCCCTAAATCCTCACATCCTGGCACCTCCCCAAATTGCATAATATGTTACATAATTTATTTCAAAATCTCAAGTAACCCCATATCCCAACATTTAGAGACATCTCCAAATGAAAATATATAACGAAATTTATTAATTAATCTCAAGAACCCGTAAATCCTCACATCCTGGGACCTTCCCAAATTGCATGTTACATAATTTATTTCAAAATCTCAAGTATCCCCATATCCAAACATTTAGAGATCTCTTCAAATGAAAATACATAACGAAATTGTTTAATAATCTCAAGAACCCATATATCCTCACATCCTGGGAGCTCTCCAAATTTTATATTTTAATCAATTTATTACGCAAATTATTACATAGTCTGGAACCACCTGGAACCTCCTTATATTGCATAATATAAATGTTTTTAATTCATGATACAATCTTTACCCCCATATCCTAAAATTTAGAAACCTCTCCAAATTGGAAAGTATATAACACAATTTAGTCCATAATTTCAAGACCCATATATCTTTACATATAGGGACCACCAAAAATTACGTAATATATTAGGCAATTTATTACATAATTTCAATTACCACACATTATTAACATCTAGAGACCTTTCTTAATTGTAGTATATTTACGCAATTAATTACATAATGTCAAGTACCCCTAAATCATCACATCCTGGCACCTTCACTCCTCAGGGAGACTCCCTGTCTCCGCTACTATTCACAATATACTTGGAGGCTGCTATGAGGGAACTGAGGCTATTATACCAAGGAAAAATAGAAAAAGTGATTTATGCCGTCCTAATCTCTGAAGACAAAAAAACTAGATATACTTGGGAAATGGTTTCTCACAGTGAGCATGGAAAAAAAATAGAATGGACAGAATAAGACGAATAAATAACCCACTCAAAGAGAAATGGAGGAACACTAAGAAACTTGATTCTATTTAGAAGACAATGAAGATATCATACGGAGAAAAACCTTGGCAAACGCGGCATTACACAGGCTAAAAAACATATGGTTAAACAGAAGGGAAATAACACAAACAAGGGCTATACGACACATATATCAAACCATTTCTTCTATACAACTCTGGACCTGGGACACGACAAAAGAGGAATTGGAGAAGCTCGACTCGTTTCACAGGAATCATCTAAGAAACATAACTGGAATGTTTTGGCCATCCAGGATCTCGCGAAGCGGACTGTACAATAAGTGTGAATGTACGCCAATAAGTCGCGAGATCATTAGCTCTCGTTGGAGACTTTTTGGACATGTCCTGAGGTTAGACCCGAAATCCCCCCGAACATCGCATTGGAGGATTACTACCCCTCTCTAATGTAGGACACTTTCGTGGAAAACCAAGAACTAGCCTCCTGATTGTTTACAAAACGATCTGAAAACCGTAAAAAACATTGGCATCTGGTGAAGATCTGGACTCTCTGAGGAACCTAGCTAAGAACAGGAGAGCTTGGAGCAATCTAATTAGTTCTCTAATATCTTCAGCTGCACATGCGGGGTTATAAACATTATGGCTCTCGTGAAAGTTCTAATAATAAAAGGGGTAATTTACAAAACGCAAAAAAAGAGTGGGACCGAAATTAGAATTGTCAGAGAAGCAAAAACAAGAAATCAGAGCAGCCTCGAATCAAAACGAGGCTTCCCATCGACTACAAGCAGCCGAGAATCCTCAGACTATTCTAGTTTGGGAAGGTTTCTGAAAACGATGTCAGTTATTTGTAGAGTCAGATATGGGAAAGTTGATGGAGGCATCCTGACTGTATTCACTCACTGTTTACTTTTAAATGCATAGTTGGCATCAAAAGTGAAATTTGTTTTCGCCATTCCAAAAAATATAAATTTATTCGCTTCTGTCTCTTAAATTGGTTTTTTACTGTGTTTTAAGCATTTTCGACATAAAATTATTGAATTATATTCAATTAAAACAATTTTATTTATACTGTTTAATCCAACATTAAATAGAATATCAAAATTTTAATTTTGCTGATGCAGTCTGTTCTTGTTACCGGTGGATTAGGATATGTGGGCTCACATGTTGTTATAGAACTAATCAAAGCGGGTCGTAACCCAATAATAGTCGACAATCTCTCCAATTCAAATTCTAGTAAAATTCTATAAAGATTATAGTCGTACAAAAAAAACTACAAGAAATAACAGATAGTGAAATACAATTCATTGAATTAGATTTGACTGATCGTGATAAACTTGTAAATGTTTTTAAAACTGTAATTTCTAAAAAAAATAAAAACTTTTTTAACAGAATTCTATTTCGGCAGTGATCCATCTAGCCGGCTCTAAAGCAGTTGGAGAATCAGTAAAAAATCCCCTGAAATATTACCAGAACAACATCAACGGAACACTTGTTCTCTTGAAGGCAAGTCTCCACCTTTCTAATTCTAGACAATGGAACAATTTCAAGTCAAAAATATTATTTTTTCGAGTTCCGCAACCGTCTATGGCGATCCCGTATATCTCCCTATCGACGAGAAGCATCCAGTGGGGGGCTGTTCAAACCCCTATGGAAGAACTAAGTTTATGATTGAGACTATTTTGTCAGATTTATATCATTCTGATAACGTTTTTTTTAACTAAAAATGAAATAGACCTGGCGAATTGTTTCACTGAGATACTTCAATCCAATTGGGAATACTCCTTCGGAGTTATTGGGGAAGACCCAGTTGGTACCCCCAATAACCTTCTTCCTTACGTTACCCGTGTTTGTATGGGATCGTTGCCCTTTCTTCCTATTTTTTGGTAACGACTACCTTACCGTGGATGGGACCGGTGTTCGCGATTACGTGCACGTGGTTGATGTGGCAGTTGCTCATGTGAGAGCGCTGGAGAAAATCGAGAACGTGTCTGGGCACTCGTAATGCTAATCAATAATCTCAGGTTTATAACATTGGAACTGGAACACCCTATTCTGTGTTGCAGATTGTGGCGGCATTTGAGCGAGTTGCAAACAAGCCAGTGCCTTATGAAATCAAGGAAAGAAGGAGTGGAGACGTGGCTGCGTGTTATGCAAATTGTGATTTAGCCTATACTGAATTAGGATGGAAGGCTGAGTATGATCTTGACGACATGTGTTGGAGCTGGTTATGGTTAGTTTTAGGCCGCTCTCTCTGGAAATGGATTAATTTGAACCCCAGGGGATATGAAAATTGAAATTTAATTATTCATTGTCTTTTTGTTTGGATACTAACATTTTCGTTCAATAAAATAATTTGTTTCTTATGAAAATTTGGAGATTTTTTGCCGACTTACTAAAATTAATTTGAGATTGCAAACTAAACTTGCCCGGACATGTTTTAATTTAGGCTTTAATACTTTATTTGTTACTTGGCCATCTCTGTTGATTTTATTCACCCCGTTTTCGTTGAATTTTCTTTCTGTCTTTTTTTTGCCTGATTTTTTTACAGTGCTTTTTCAATTTCACAAGCTGGTTTGATGCAAAGATGAATTCCTTTTTCTACTTATTTTATGGCGGTGTTCTATAATTCTGTTTTCTAATGACATTTTTTGTTTGATGGATATAAAAATTTCAAAGATAGAGTCTCAGTCATGTTGTGTGCCAATGTGTCAGGAACACACACTATTGATCGGGAAACCAAAATTGCCCAGATGTTTCAAGAATTATGATTATAATTCCTTTGTTTGTTATTACAATTCCAAAAGGGCTTGGATAACAGCATCAATTTTTGCGAATTGGATTAAGAATTTTGACATAAATATACCAGCTGACATTGTAAGCAAAAAAGATATTTATGATCCAATTTAAATAGAAGAATTTATTTCAATTGATTACAAAGGAGGCAATTGATGATGAGGAGAAATTAATTTCTATTGAGGAACAAGAAGAATCGGGTTGTGTAGAAGTACATAAATCATTAAGCAAGGCTGAAATGCTATACAAATTAAGAAAGATTGAAAACAGCCTTCTAGAAAACATTGAAAATGACAATGATGCGGAATTCATTACTTCAATAAGATGATATAAAGAAAATATTAAAAATTCTATGAAAAGGCGATTGGGAATTGAAAATTACTTTAATAAAATTTAATTTTTTTAAATTCCTTGGTTAATAATAATATTTCCTTTTAAATTAATTAGAAAATTAAATAAAAATTTTATTCTGAAATTTGCCAGGAACCAAAAATGGCAAATTAGAGAGAGTTTTTTCTTCTTTTGAGAAGACGCATGGCCTGAAACATTTGTGCGCCGTTCTTGAGCCCTTCGATTTCGTTTAGAAGGGTTTCCAGAGTGTCGCGAGTGTGCTGACGGTTTAGTTTCTTAATGAGTCGTTGTATTCTGGCACGTTTCCTCTTCAGTGCCTGTTTGTCATTATGATCGTTCTTGTTTTCGATTCTGAGCTTTAGGTCCTTTTGCTCAACGATTTTCGCCCGAACATCTGGGTGGCAGCATCTCCCGGACTGACTATTATTTGGTTGCTTCCCGATGTGCTCGTCAGCAGCCGTATGGATACCATTCATAATGAATTCCCATGTGTTCTTGCCTTATCGGTCTGTCGACAAAGAATATAATCGATTTGGTTGTAGATTGATGTAGGTTCACCAGCCCCATTTGTTCTACTTCCAGTCCATGTGGTCCGATGTCGTGCAGCGTGGCAGAAAGCCGTGTTACACAAAAATAGTGAAAAGGTCTCACAGAAATGGGCCAGAAGAGTGCCCGGAAGGTTCCTGTACCCACGGCCATATCTGCCAATAAACTGCTCGTCCCCAGAGCGGATGCCAACTGTGGCATTCCAATCCCCGGCGATGAATAGAATGGACAAATCCTCCAGACTTGTGAGTGTCCTAGCTAGCTCCTCGTAAAAGGAGTCTAGTTCGTCGAGATTCTTGGCGATCCTGCCGCTTTGAGGAGCATAAACATTAATGATGGAAAGCATTCCGGATTTGTGTCCGGTATTTATTTGTAGTACAGATATTCGATTGGTGATTCTCCAGCAGCGATGAATACAAGTAGATAAGTGTTTGTGTGTCACAAAGCCTTGGCCATAGTGTCCGCATTCAGAGGGCAGCAGAATAAGGCGATAGTCCCCATAAACTTGCTCATCCCCGAGCTTCACTTTGGTTTCTTGTAGACATCCAACCGAGATCCTGTATTTCTTCCTGTCCTCAGATAGTGCATGTTGTTTCCAAGTCGATTTAAGGCCTCTTACATTGAAAGACATAATAGATAGTTCGTATGATTGTTTTGCTTGTGTTATATCAGACATTGTGCAATACAATAGTTTACTGTATTAACTACCACAATTCCCCAGTAAAACAGCCAGCGAGATCCTCTGAATAAGGAATATAAATTCCCTGGGATCTCTGGAGCGATGGGTGCGTGCACAGACGCCCAAGTTTCTTCAGATGAGCAAGCTTCTTGGCCCCAAAAACACAGGAAGTCTCAACGGCAATTGCCCAAAGGCAAAATCGATCGCGTAAATCCTCGTATTTCATCAGTTTCGTGGATTCGGCCTTCTAAGCCGACGTACCGGGTCGACAAGGCATGGAATTCAAGGCTCCCTAGGCGAAAGAGTCGGCACAAGTGACGTCCCAAACAAGCTGCTTCCCGGATTCAAAAGCGAAAACTGTACAGCCGTCGGGACGTTTTGCATCTTCAAGGTCGTCGGTTCCAGAGCTGAAGGGAAACCAGCTCTTTCCAAAGTTTTGTGAATTAGATTTTTAATTTCAGTGTGCCGAGGAAATCGGCCGGCACTCATTCGGAGACAGAGGATGTACCCCAAGGGCGTTAACTTTAGCCCCACAACGACAGAGGTGAGGTCTGCAGACAGGGAGTCCAAGGCGATTACAAATACCCAAACGGAGTGAATCCCTATCGAGAACAGTATCCAAAACGAAAAAGTACATTAAGCCAGGAGCCTGAGTATTGCTGACAGGAGGAACGGAAAGAGGCCAGTCTGTTTTGTTAGAGTAGCGGTTCAAGTCAGCTGAAGATCGACGGCAAAGAATTTTGTCCAAATCCTGCTGAGAAATGACATCGGAAAGGAGTTTAGAGAAATTTTGTTTCCAAAGTGCAAGGGCCAAATCAATATCAAAGTCCAACGATGATTCAGTAGTTTTTTCCAGAATCTTTTGGACAAGGAGATATAATCCAGACGTCGAAGAAAGAAAGGCAGGAAGAGTCAAATCCAGACTGGAACGGAGGCCCAGACTTCCGTGACTCACAGGAAGTTTAGCCTGACACCAGCCAATATCATCGAAATGCACATTAAGAATTTTCTCAGCAGAACTCAGAATCAAGGTATCATAAGATTCCAGCACCTGCGTGACATAAAAACAAGAAGAGCTCCTCAGTATATAAATGATTTTTAGGATCAAAAGATAGTTCTTGGAGATGTAGAATGAAGGATGAGGATCAATGACAGAAAGTTTTTCACAAATAGATGCGATAAGATTTTTTGGCGAGGATGATTCGTGTAGCTGAGTCGGCGAGAATCGGTGACCCCAGAATTTCCAGATCAGACAGAGGTGTCTGTCTCAACTAAGGAAGGAATCCGCAGAAAAGAGAGTTCTTAAACATAAATGGCTCAACAAAAAGATTGAAAAACTCAGACTTGCTGGAATTAATGACCAGACCAATTTTAAAGTGGGTAACTCCTTAATTTAGAACATTTAAGATTACCTTTTTGATATAATTGAAATGATAAATCTGAGCTACAGATAACTACAGTGATCAGCCCAATGTTGATCAGTGCTTTCAATAACTCAAATTCTGATGTGAATGTTTTAAATCCAATCATTTTTACAACATTTTTTCTATATCTGCAGAACCAACTCTAAAGATTGATATGAGATAGTACACCCTGGCTCCGTAAAAGTACATTTCTTCGGTGTCGATGCTACCATTTTTCATTATGTATTTAAATACACTCACCTCGGTGCCCCACGACATTCGTCCGTTCCAATCAGTACATTTTGCTCGCTGAAGCTAACAAGCTTGCCGTATTTAATAGCGAATTTGCCTTCAAAACTTCCCAACTACGAATTGATTAGTGTCTAATACAGCTCCAAATATATAACAGGATCCACATTTTCCTTCATCTTTAACACGAGTGACAACATTACGATTCACCCAACTAAAGTTGACTGGAACGTCATAATTATCTCCAAATTTGGGTTTGAAACTAAATTCTTGAAATTTGAGTAATTTGAGGTCAAAATGAGATCCTTTATGTATTTCTCCAAATTCCTGATTAGTTAGAGAAGTGATGAGATACCATGTCCACAAATTGATTGATCCCTGGAGTATATGAAGTCTCTCTTCTTTCGTACTTCAAGTTGTTTTGATCAATTAGTTCATGATTGCTTCGAAATATTTCTCGTCTCTAACTCTTTTCGTGTGGTGAATATTTTTTTGTCTACGAAAGTTAGTATAATGAAAAACTAAATGTTTTAAGATATTCAATCCATTTCAAATTAAACTGATGGCCCTGGGAAATATTGGAACGAATATTGTCTTTATATTTTATTGATACATTGAGCGGATTCGAGACGAAAGTTTATACCTTAAAAGCAAAAGATTTCAAAATCACAAACTAGTTACTTGCATGGATAATGAGAGTGAAATGCAAACTATGGAAAATTTTATTCATCGAAATAGCCTTCCTGGAATTTGTCAACTGCAACGGGAATTTTTACACTCTTATTTTACAATAAAGCGGAAAATTATAGAACCAATTGTCAACAAATGCTCAATTTGTAAGTTTTCTATTCCACTTAAAGTATAGAATTAATGCAGGTTTCCGATCTAGATTCCATGTGATTTTTAAAAGACCAAATAAACGATTTCAACCTGACCTTATAAACATTAAAAAATTTAATGATTCAAATGATGGCTACAAATGGATATTTACCGTCGTTGATGTCTACAGTAAGTATGCCATCTGTAAAGCAGATCAACCCCTTTACATCTGATACTTGTTCAATCGTAAAACCGTACTTAGCCAATAAATATGACTTCATGGTTCCAGGGTGACTAGCTCGTGACTTTTCGGTATGCAAGATCGCGTACAGGTGATCATACATCTTTAAAAAATACACTCATTTCAATGGGCCACTCCACAGAGCTCCCTTTCAAATTTAGCACGTGACGGATATAACCTCTCCTTATTGGCTGCCAGCACATGAACCTGGTCTTTTTTTAGTATTCTACGGATCATACAATCCATATCATCGTACTCATGTGGCTCAAAGTCCACAATACCCACATAATAACTAATCAATGAAATTGCATACTTATTCAATGCATGGGATAATGTCCTAGCATTTAAACTAGTTTTACATAAAATTGCTGCCTACTTCTGCACTCCCCCTAATATTTGGATCTTAGTTTCAGATAGTATGAGCGATTTGAGGCTCTCTGTGATCCCGAAGTACTTATAACCACCGCGATCCTCCAAGAATTTGATCAAATCGTCATATAATCGTGAATTAATCGCCGACTTGGAGAAATTTAATTCCAATCCTAATTTCCCCAAGAATTCGCTCACATTGAATTGTTTTTATTGTTCACAAAACTAAAGCGCAAAGAACAAGGAAAAATCGTTAACGGGGAAATAAAAAAAGACACCAAAGTGTCTCAATGCTAACCACAATTATAGTGAGCAACAAGTTCTCTTAAAGACCATCCGGGCACAGAGGATTCTTACGAGTCTTTCAGGCTTCCGGCAAGTAGTCTTTCAATCATCAACAATCTGCGCTATAATATTTTTGTAGGTGCATAATCAATTTGCGTGAATGACACCAAATAAGTAATTTTAGGGAGTTTGATTAATCTCATCAAACCCGCGACATATCGTTGGTTTGGGATTTGAGTCTCATCGGTTATCGCAAAATTTTTTTGTGTTCTATAAAATAAAATTTGATGGAATACTTGAATTTGATTGTAAACGAATCCATATATTAATTAGCAATATATTTAGCACAATTTTTAGCTAGTGATTGTGAAGGAAGTGGAATCTGGTTGCATTTGAATAAATCGGTAAACAAAGACATCAATAATTTAGTTAATGGAATGTCACATTTCAAAAAGGCCTTACTTTCAAATCCCAGCTATCAATTTCTGATTCATCCAATTTTTGATGGCAATACATTGTCAAAAAATTTATTATATCATCAAATACTTACCAACGGAAATTTTATGTTTCTTGGAAGTTAACAAAATGCTTTTTTTGAGCACTTAACTGTCATTAAACATAGTATAATTTTTAGCCTATCGATTTTATAAAAATACTAAATTTAATCGATAAAAAATTAAATGTCGAGAATCACAAATCAATATCGTTAGGACTCCGTTCTAGGATAAACCAATAAATATCAATAATCTAAAAATATTCGATTATAACCTTAATTAAAACCGCAATTTCTATAAAATGAACAAATAGGTTGATTAATAAATAATTAACCAAATGAAACTATATCTTATTAGTATTAAACAGTCATTCAGTCGTCCTTTCGTCCTTGCTTGAGCATAGCAGCACACTCTTTGTAGTACACCTTCTCGTCTTTGACTTTGGCATCTCGGAGTATGACGTCAATCTTGAATAGAATATGAAATTAAACTTCCTCGTCGGTCATTCTGTCTCCCATAGTGGTCAAATATGATCTCAGGTCGTCTTCCATTACATATCCAGTCCCCTCGCTGTCCAAACAGGCAAAAGCAGTCGCAATCACGCTTTCAGGGTCAGACTCCTTCAGTCTTTCACCAAACATGGCCAGGTACATCGTGAAATTAAGATTTCCCTGAGCTTCGGCTAGCATTTCTTCCAAATCCGCGTCAGAAGGTGTCAACCCTGGGCAATAAACTAAAATATTTCAACCGAGATTGTTGTAGGTGTTCCTTAGATCATTTTTTGATATTACTCCGTCTGAATCTTGGTCAATTATTCCAAAAACTTCTTTGAAACGCTTTATTTGATCAGGCTCAATCATTGCAAATATGTTAGATGTGCTCCTTTGTTGTCTTTTTTGAGGTCTCTTTACAGTTTTTTTGCTTGCCATTCTAATTAACAGATAAATAATCATGACATACTTTGCACAAACAACCAAGTTATGTGATAATTGATTATTTAAATTAAGTATAAATATATTAAACTATTATTTAAATAATTTTTTAATTATTTTAACTCTTCTGCTGCAAAAACTATTCTTGATATTTTTTTAGTGTATGAGGAAGATTAATGGCCAGAGGATTTCCTCTCTAACCAAAAATTTGACTTCAAAAAAGTATTTCTACTCGCCCAAAACAGAATCACAGAGAAGCATCTCTACATAATTGGAAGAGTTTGAAAATATAAGAATATTTTCTTAAACAATTATAATTGGCAATGAAGGTTGATGTCTTTATCAACATAAATGAATGGTTTAGTTCCATAAACTAGTAATCTTAGAAAATCTTAAATACAAAGCTATAAAATAAGACGTGCTTAATCGGTTTTCCTCATCCTGACAAATCTTGAAGGTCAATTTCACATCTTATCAGACTTATAATATCAAACTTGGACGAGAAAATATAGTTCTCGTCGGTTGGGGATAAAGGCGCTGGCTTAATGGAGATTCATATTCTGATCTCCTAAAGAAGTGTACGTGTACGCTCGCCAATGACATTACTGATTGAAAAGTTAAGGAATCTTACAACTAAATCCAATCCTAATCAAATTTGTAGCATTAATGATTGACATAAGATCAATGATATATTGACAGAGTACCGATAGTCAACTGACATAACATTTTGAAGTACTTTTAAAAAATATATCTAACAAATCAAGATTGAATGGAATAGCCTTGAAGAGAGCTAATGAGCTTTGTCTAATATGCTCAAAAACTAAGCTGTCAGAATTTGTGACCATATTGTACTTTTGTGTTTCCAATTATTTCTTTGTCAGATATTTTTTCAGTTTTTTTAAAATAGCAAATTTAATAAAATAATATTAAAATTAATAAAAAATTATTTACTTTTTTCTTAATATAATATTTAAATCCAATGTGAATTAGTTTGATAATTTTCAGATTTTCATTACTTATTTTTGTTCTTAATCAATTAAAAAATTTAATAGATGTTATCAGAGTCGCCGTTATTAGTCCTTTTGGTTGCTTTTACTTTGCTTATTGCCTTTGTTTATATTGTCCGATTTTTAAAGTAAATATCTTTTGATAACCTTTAAATAGATCAGATTACAAAACAAAAATTAAGCATGCAGTGAAAAAAAAGAAAAAAAACAAAAGACAGAATTCGAAGAATTCGACCCAAATTGCCCAAAAGGTTGATTTTTCTTCAGAACGAAACAAAAATGTATATATAAATCAGGTCATTTTTGATGAAAACAAAACCAAGACTGTAAATAAAATTGATTGTAATTTTTCATTTTAAGTATTTTTTAGTACAAAAGATTATTGAATCTCTAAATGTTCGTCTTTCGGGAATTGACAACTTTCTTCGTTCATTTTTTAACCACAACAGAGAAATTGAGGATTCATTTCGCAAAAAACTTATTATTTTACAACAAAGATTCTCACATGTTGAAAATATCCTGGAAAAATCACACTCTTTGTATAAACTGGAAAAAATCTTGTTAAATCGAAAAATTGAGGAATATTTGGAACGACAGAAACAGCTTTCTTTTCAAAATTTAAATCTTGTTCGAAAAAATGCTGTTTTAGAAGAGAAAATAAAAAATAGAGAGTAAATTGTTGTTAATCAGGTTTAGAGCTCACTGTGGACGCGTGGAGGCAGCGTTTGCTCAAGAAAAGATGTCCATTCTCCAAGAACAGTTATGCAATGCCAACAGAAAGTTGGTTGTTGCTAATAACAAAGTGGAATACATGAAGAAACAGTTTCCAGTACGAGACATATATCAACTCGACAAACACTGTGTTGAGACTATGAACAAATTAGTTATTAAAGAAGCAAAAGTAGTTCAACTGACAAATATTGTCGCACAACTAACACATGATCTCCAAGTCGTGGAGTCGTCCCTCGAAGATAGGAAAACTCAGTTAAAATCGTTAAATCAATTGGTGGAACGATTGAGTTGGAATTATTCCGGCAAAGTTGACATTTGTTCTAACTACGAAAAACTAAAAGACGAATTGGCTGATGCATTTGCGGAGATAATTCAGTTGAAAGAGGAAGTGTTTTCATAATAACATTCGCTTACATTTTAATATAGAATTAATAAAATTATTATTCAGAATCTTTATTGCCTCTATTCCTAATCCAATAAACAGTCAATAATTAGGTCATTGTAATAGTTGTTTTATTGAATTTAGTTATAATTGTAGCTTTAATTGATTAATTGAATGTATAAAAATTTTTTATTTACATTAAGACCACGGTAAAAACAGAACAAATGAGTCACGTGATCCCGATGCACTTCACAAGCGAGATCATCTTCTTCCCACAAACCTGCACGAGACCACACCGGGCGACTAGTCGGTTTTACAGCCACATAGAGCAGCATTTTGAAGTTCAGATTTGTTTCTATACCACCAATGTTTGATTAATCTGGACGGCCTTGATTAAGCTTCCTTGATTAATCATTTTCTTTTCGAATGAGAACCACTTTTTCATATTCAAGGAGGTCCAGATTAACCATTTTCTTTTCGCATATCAGAGGTATGTTATCTACATGTGGAGAAAAGCAGAGATGCATATCAAGAATCACTCCTAAAATCCCCTGACTTCTGTTGAAAGGTATGACGATATTATTGTGAAAAGGGATGTAGATGACTGTTTATCTACATATCAGCATTCAATACGAGCTGTCTGTGTGTGTACTATAAAATTAAATGCCATATATCTTTATCGACCATTAATCAAAATTAAAGCTATTATCATAATCGACCTTAACAGTGTTATTAACAGACTTTAAAATACCACTTAAAGTGTTTTTAACAGATGTCAAAGTACCTATTTACAGTAAAGTACCTCCGTAGGAGCTATATAAACAATTTTACAGTAATAAAATTTACAGATGCATTCATACACGTCAAAAGCAATCGGTCAACTGGCTATGATTGTATACCTAGCGAGTTACTAAAACATGTTCCGGTTATTGTTAGGAATATAATCACCGACATATTGAACAAGTCATTGGAACTTCACTGTTCTCTTAATCTCAATTCACAAACCTGGAAAAAAAGTCACTGGATGGAATAAGGGCCATTATCTTACTTTCAACTATCAGAAAAACTTCATTGATCATAGAGCTTAACAATATCCGAGAGCCTGTGGAAAAATACCTCTCTAAAAGTTAAAGTTGGTTCTGAAGTAGAAGGTCTACCTCAGATGTCGTATGGTGTCATATATGCCTTATTTCAATATGTCAAAAATACTCAAAAGTATTCCAAATCCTACAAATGCATTCGACATCACTAACAGAGAAAAACTCATGAATATCCTAAAGAAACTACTTGACAAGGATTTTCTAAGATTAATAAGTCTATTGCTTTCTGATGAGAATTTGAATAAAGCATTCAATGAAATTTGGCACCAATATTGTCACTCACAAGGAGATTCCCTGTTCTATTCATTATATATCTCGAAGCGGCTTTTTGAAAATATCAAAGACATAATCGAAGCGGCATAGTGGAAATGCGTGGTTCAAACGAAACCCTTTGTGGGCTACGCAAAAGGGCGCTTAACTAACTAGACCAGCGTTTCCAAAAGTGGGTGCCGCGGCACCTTATGATGCTGCGGTGATTTATTAGGGGTGACGCAAAAAATTCAAAAAATTATTTTATTGAATCTCACTGAAGGTTCCATGCATCTAATATGGACCCCGGCGTGACGAGTGACGCCGCCATCAGTCATCTCACTGCGGAACCGGATGTCTTCATTGGCTACACTACAAAATAAAAAAGGGACAAGAGGGGACTTCGTTTGAATTAGTTAGTTTTTTGGTAAAATGTTCTCTTTCTGTCTTGATTTTCACAAAAAAATAATAATAAAATGTGTTCCGGCCTAAACGATAAGTCTTTCTCATCTTGCGGCACGACCACAAAATACGAGATTATTTAAAAATCTATGTGATGAAATGGGCGGTTCTCATACAGGATTATTACTGCACGCTGAAGTTAGATAGTTATCAATTGGCAAGGTTCTAAATCATCTGATTGAATTACGCAAGGAACTATGTATTTGTGAGTCAGCAAAATCGTCAAATTTTTAACAAATATTTATTTAAAATATTATTTAGGGGTGCCAAGGATAAAGTTAACATTTTTAGGAGTGTCGTGAAAGAAAAAGTTTGGGAAACCCTGAACTAGACAATGCCGCTGTTAAAAACTTTGCCTTTAAATTGCCCCCAAGAATGGCAAAGGAAATTCTTTGGAATAGCGAGCTCGTCTCGCGACGGTCGTCTCCGAAAGAAGCGCACGTGCATGCTTGACAATGAACAACTGGTCACATACAAAATCATCACGAAATCGCTCAAGATCATTTGAATACTGTCTCCTATGGACGTGTGAACAAAGTAAAAACTCCGTTATCGGTCCTCAATTTTTATGGGCCCAACTGTTGTCGCGCAACTATCTGCGTACGTGATAAATAAAAGTTGTATATTTAAACACAATGAAAACATAAACAGAAATTTGTACTTGGATTTTATATACTTGATTTTTTTCCTTTGTTTTCAATACATATCTCTTCAAACAAGGATGTTGATCATTGTTCAATTTAAAATCAGTTTATCGTGAGAGACTGCATGTTGTGCATGATATTAGGGCGTTCCTTTTATCAAAGATCCCGAAATAGAAAGATTATTTATTGATAAACAACACTATTCATTTTCTTATTATTCGCACATCCATAACAATAAGAAAGTCATAGTCCTCTCGTCGAATTTGCGAAACTTTGTTGGACAATTTTGTTAAACCTCCACATTCTTCTTGAAATTCCGATTTTTCGAAAGCTGTCTAGATCGTCTGCATCTTCTAGTAACAATCAAACAATATCCATCAATTTTTTTTTTATTTTAATGATATTTATTTGAAAAGAAAATATAAGTTAATTAAGGTTGCTTAAGAGCAGAAAGGATAGCGTGGCTATTACCCCTGACAACGGTTGTTGAAAGGCGTTGAAACAGCCATTCGGTCTCCCTTCTATCTTTCGTCTGAACCGAGATCAGGGATCCAAGTTTCCTAATGAAAGAGATTGATTCCGGACCGAAGACTCCAGATGACTCCACAATAATCGGTTGAACTATGAACCTGTCCTTGAGCTCTGAATATTTTAATTTTTTGATTTTTTCGTAGTTCTGTGAAGCATATCCTGGAGAGGAGGCTGAGGCGATCAGGTTTGTCTCTGAGTAGGTGTCGGTGTAGGCGCAGTCCCAAACAAGGCACTTCCCGTTGGTGTACGGGAAGATTGTTATCCCATCAGGTCTTTTTCCGTCTGTGCGGATGAGACCAGGAGGCTCCAGCTGTGCCGGGAAACCAGCTGCATGCAAAGCGTTCTTGACAATTAGGTTCATTGCGTGATGTCTTGGAAACCGGCCTGCACTGCGTCTGCATGAGAGAGCGTGCCGTCCGAATTCGTCAACGGAAGCCCTGCAACTACAGCGGTGCTGGCGACAGATCTTCATGCAAAGGCGTAAGGAGATTGCAATTCGCAATGTCTCGTCGTCCAGTTTGTTTCCGACTGAAGGGATAGGACATGCATTGAGCCACGCTCCGGATTGTTTTTGTGAAGCGCTTCTAAGGCATGCAAGACGAGATTGATCAGAGACCTCTTCCAAGTGGTGGTAAATTGACATAGAATGCAGGTCGTCCCAACATCTCTGTGAGAATGAGTTAGCAGGTGTCTTGAGGCCTTTGTTCGACCAAATTTCGATTGCCATCTGATACCAGGAGGATGCGTTGCGTTCAGTGGAAAGGGGGAGAACAGCAACCACCAGTGAGTCACACGACAATCGAGAAGAGAGGAAAGCGGGTAATGCAATATCTGCTGGAGAGCGGAGACCAATGCCTCCGAATCGTATTGGAAGCGTGGCTTGGGTCCACGAGGCTTCGTCAAAACGAATGTTGTAGAGATTTTCGGCACTGTGTTTCAGCCCTGTTTCCAGTTCTTTGAGAAGTTCAGGGTTTATAAAGCAGGGGGCAGAGCGGAGAACGTGTTGTAGCTTGGGGAGTGATATGAAGTTTTTCAACAAGAAAAACCCTTCGTGAGCGTCCAGGATGGATAGCCTGCTTGGCATAAACTCAAAAGTGGATAATTTTCCGGACAGTATTTTCTCGATTCCTTCCGAAAAAATGGGAGATCCTAAGACTTCAAGCGACCCTTTCCTGGTTATAATACCACCCGGTAAGACTGAGTGATATTTTTCCACTATAGTCGCGAAATCTTCCTCGTTGGCGTTGAGGTTTATGATCTCACATTTTGAAGGGTTCAACTGTAATCCAATTTTGTTCAGACTTAAAGCGATTGATTCGATATCCAAGATGACTTGGTGAGCAGGACCACCAATAGTAATGTCATCCAGATACCAAACGTTGAGCGGTGATTTTACGGCGTGTGCTGTTGGGTTAACGCCCATGGAGAAGAGTAATGGACCAAGGGGGTCACCTTGTTTCAAACAATTTTATGAAATTTTTTAAATAAAATGAGCATATATTTATTTATTTAAATTTTATATAAAAATTAAAGAATAAGTAAGGAAAAATCCATCTCGTGACTTTTATCAGTTTTTGTTGTTCAATGAAATCATTATTTTGCAGTAAAAATAATTTGATCATTTATTCTCCAATTAAATTGCTATGCTGGAATTTTGAGTATACTTTTATTTTAAACTACAAAGTAACGATCACGTCACTACTATCAAACTAAATATCAGTCCAAATAATAATGTTCTTAATTCCCTTTCAAAATGTGGAACATATTTTGCTCAATTAGACTTAGTAAATCCTACAAAGTTAAATATATATGATCTACAACAAAAAATACACGTCCAATCCTTGTATTGACATTACTTAATTAATTAGTAATTTGAATAAAAGGATTTCAGTCTTTTCTTTCATCGACGATGCCGGCACACTTTTAATTGCCGATAAAAGAGGAAATGTCTTCCAGGGTCAAATAAATGGAAAAGAACTTTTGTTTGTTTGCAGTCATATTTCCAGCGTCACTGTTTTGGTATATTTTGTATATTTTTGAGAATAGTGTGATGTGGGGCCTCACCTAATTGCTACTGGAGACCGCAATGGTAAAATTAGGATATCACTGAGACCTCCGAACTCATTTGTCATTAATTCTATATGTCTTGGTCATTTGACGGACTCAAATTCTCCAGACAGTGCCTTAAAGGCCCTCATATCTGTCACCTCTCACTTTAATCGATTAATCTCAGTTGGTCAAGTTAGTCAAATTGGTTACAAAATATTGACAGGACAATAAAATATTTCTCTGGGACGTCGACTCTGGCCTTCCTCTGCACTCCTGTGTTTTAGATCGGGGGATTCAGTGCCTTGTGTGGTGTGACGAGTGTTCTTTGCTAATACTTTCTCAGTTTGTAGATTTATAATCATAGAGTAGCGACAATAAACTGGTGAGTGTTTCTCTCGATATGGATCGATTGGAGGTGTCTGCGGAGTATAATTTGGAGGACAAGATTGCTGATATAGTCATATTTAAGGGACGTTGTTTGATGGTAATTACAACTTCGAATCAATTTATATCTTTCAATGTACTTCCTGGTGGATCGTTGGAGGTATTTGTTGGGGTGAGATACTGTTTAGAGGGATTTATGCTTCCCGGAAAATTTTTTTGAATGCTTCAATTCAGTCAGGGATTCAGAGTTTTTTTGTGACGAAATTCAAAATCTGGAATCCTAAATTTGATTTTTTATTTATAATATTTCAAGATACTTTTAATATTTCATCTTGAGAAATTTAGTGTTTAAATGTTATTGATTTTAAGCTTTAAAATCTGCGAGTTCATAGTTTCGTCGAACGGCTTGCACGCCTTGTCGTGTAAGAAGAGTGCCGGTATAATTCCTCGCCACATTCAACTTAATGACGTTTTCAGGAGGGCTCCAGTCGGAGGATTTCCCTTCCAGTTTAAAGCCAGTCGACCTTTTCCGGAGCGACATTAAGCATCTCGAAGAGATGACGACCTTTCCTTTTAGGGAAGGCAAGTCCCTGGTTTAGGACGCCATCTCTGTCGACTCTTTTTTGGCGACAATGTCACTAATACTTGCAGCAATCGGGCTCCGCCAGTCCTCAGACCGAAAAATTCGAGAACGAAATACCTGTGTATTCCAGACTCTTTTGAGTTTGCCCCCCTTCCCTTCTAAATTTCAGGAATCGTCGCTAAGACCGCAACTCAACTCCTCACTGGCATTGGTAGAAGAATCTCCTAAAAAACAAACGACCAGAGGAGGACAAGCTGGCTCTTTTAGCTCGTCTCAGTGCTCCGTATAAACTGCCATTGAATACGCAATGCAGCGTTGTTGAGTCGACCCTTAGGATCTTGACTACTCTTTCATCCATTAACTCGAGCTAGCATCTAACTTGTTTTATTTATCACTTGGTGCTTAGCATTAGAAATTGTTTTCTTTTTGTGATTATTTCCTATTCTGAAATTGTTTGTTTCATTGTCTGCATTGTTCGAATCTTGCCGTCTTTTCACAGTCTCTATATGATTCCTCAATTGTCAAAATTAAGATTAAGGCTGATCAATAGAGCCAGTTGGAAAAGTCCTTGCTGTCTCAGGGACCTCGGAAAGGACGTTTCGGTTTAACTTTCATATATACTCGTGTGAAAGAAACGAATGGAAAGGAGTGCTCCGTAAAGAATCCGAAGCAAAAAACATGAAAGGCAAAGCAGGTTGGGAATCTTTATTGAAACATTTTTCGAAATTTTGAGGCAGCTGAGGTGGAAATATTGCTGACATATCGGGCATCTGAACCCGTTCTCCCTGGAAATAGAAGAGAGACATTTCGTACAAGCTACGCATGCCGTATCATGCGTGAACATCGTCGGAACCTTATCTTCGCCACCCTTTAATCAACAGTTTTGTCAAGTGGTCCACGTCAACAATTTGATGCTTTTTTGAAAATTGGTTTTTTTTAAAATTACATGGATAATTGCGTCATCATGTCCGAGTCTGGTAGTCGCAATTTGCCTTCTTTCCAGTGTCGTCGTTTTTTCTAAAGAATTTTCTGTCCATTTTACACCTATTTTTTCTCTCCAGTCGTTTCCCTCCTTTTGTCCTAAAAACAGCTATCGGTTCTTGATACCTTCGTATTCGCACGCTGAAACAATTTTAAACACCCCTGTTGATTTAAAGCTTATTTCAGGAGCGAACATTGAAATCCAGCACGAAAGGATTGGTTTTCGCAATTGCTTTAACCTCGCTTTTGCTTTCTACCTTTCATTCATGGCCCCTTCCCTTATCCTAAACAGTCTAGGTGCTAAGCGAGGGCTGCCAATGTCTGGTCTTCTTCCGGACTTGCGTTTTTGTAGATCAATGCGTCTCGAGAAACTGAAGTTAAAAACTTCTGAAAAACCTTTGAACCCAAAATGATCAACGCCAGCTCGCACGCCTGAATGCAGCCTGTAAACCGCATTCCGGTGACTAGCTAAAGGTGTTACTTTTGTCCTCTGCCGGACTTTTGCTGGAAAACAAGTCTAGGCTCGACTTAGAAATATGCCAGGCTCGTTGTATGTGGGACAAAACGGTCGACCGATACGATTTCCACCCATTTTCTTGCAAGCGCAGTGCCGGAAGGTTTTTACGGCATGCGTAGCCAGTCTGCAATAAACAATTAATTGGAATGGGAAGCAGTGTCCAAAGTTGAATTTTATTGAGACAAGAAAGAAAATTAAAAAACAATTTTTCGAAATAAATAAAATTGGTTTATTTCCACAATTTTCCCAATTTCAAATGAAGAATAAGTAAACGAAAAAATTTAAAAACGAAACAAGGAAAATAATTTATTAGCCATCATTCAACTCATAAATGTTATTCCAAAGGAATCTCCTTAGAATTAAAGAATGGATTAGATAGCCCAGACTGCAAACCGTCCTTCAATAGACATTGAAGCTACTTTACTGACACTATTACCAGACCTCGCGAATGGTTTGATATCTCTAAAACTAACTTAAACTAAGCACATTATGGTATTGGCATGCACAGTGTTGGCAGTCACTACGTCGTCCTCTTGAGCTGTCCTGTCCAGGTTCTTAAATTTGCTCATTGCAGACTGCCCCGAAGCCTGGACTGCCTTGGGCTTGTCCATGTCCTTCACTTTGCTCAAATGGTTTTTCTTGAACTCGTACTGAAATGGAATAAAGTCGAATCCCTAGCAAATAACCACAAGAGACAAACTCCGCCAATAAGACTGGTCTCACTAGTCCAGATGATGCACTTGAGAGGAAGACTAGTCAAATCGAGAACTGCTACTCTGAGGACTCACATGGTACAATACATGTTCTTAGAGGACATTTCGACCACATTGAGAGTGGCATCGTGGGCAGCAAATGCCAAGTATTTCCCAGAAGGGGAGAATTTTACATCATTGACGAATCCGCTGTAGCAACTCCTCGTCTCCAAGTACATGTCGCCAAACTTCCCACATTCGCTTTCCGAAGAGGATGGATCGAGATCTTTGGTGTACGTTGAAAACACTCTGGAATATCCCAGAACGTTATACATTACCTGACTCGAGAATCAGTTGATCCACAAGCCAACATGACCTCATCTGGGTGCCAGTCAATGCTAATGTGACCAATGACACACAACCAGGTAATTGTCGACAGAATGGGCTTCTTTATCCTCCTTCCTGTATACCAGTTGTCAGACTTTCGGTAGAAACACACGGAAACGAGTTTGTCACTGCAACCAACTCCAATTTCTGTCCTATTAAAGTACTAAGCAGCAAATAAAGACACCTTTAGGGGAGACCGACCCACAGCAGGCACTGAACTTGATTCCAAGGACAACCAACTGAGGAGTCCACTTGCCATTCTCTAACGACCAGACGAAGGCGTTCCTGTCCTAACGTTGATGGAGATGTATTTACCGAGGAACAAGACAGAAACTTGTCTTGGTTGGGATACCAACTCAGTCGGGTGACAGTTTGAGTGTGTTGTCCTAAGGTCTCGGAGTACTCCCACTTTTTGCCAGTAAGTTTGTAAACACGGATTTCCTTGTTTGAAGGGGAAGCAACAAGAGCTGGAATTAATTAATGAATATTAAGCGGATAAAGGGAATTAAAGTTATCTATACTTGTGCTGTTGTTGTTTAAGGCAAAACAAGATACTGAAGGTATGTTTAGGTCATATATTTCCCCCATTTTAAGATCTATTTAATAATGTACGTTTCGTAACAAAACCAAAATTAAATCACAAAGTCGTTTAATTTGGTTATTTTATTATTTTTAAACTAAAATAGGTCATATAACATTTTTATTTTTATAAAAACAACAAAAATTATATATTTTAATAAAGTATATATTTTAATAACCATTTTTAATAAAAATCTTAACCACAAGTATATCAAATAAATACTAGCTTGGAACGCGAAGAGTGTGTCAAAAAGCCAGAAAAAGACAATCGTCAATTAGTTTATTATTATTATTATTTGCAACATACGTAGAATCATATTAGTTATAATTTTACTCGTGCAGCATTAAAAACAATCCTTTGAACCAGCCTCCTCCAACCTCCTCTGTCGTGAGCGAGTTTCCTCAGCTCGTCCAGATCCTCACCACTCCTTAGCCTTTTCTTCACACATTTCAGGTCTCCGTCAAGTGTTTCCGCAGCGTAACACGTGGACGTCCACGGAAGCTCGATCCCTCTTTCAGGAAGTAGCCCTCCATTGCTATGTTAGCTGGGGCAAGCATGTCCATTCGTAGAATATGGCCAATAACCTCCACCGCATATTGACGATTTCCACACTCAGAGGGCCAGTTCTGCATCTATTGTATAGCGATTCCTGGTTGATTCTTATAGGCCAGTTCAATCCGTAGGGATCTAAGTTGCCTGCGGTGAAAAGAATCGAGTCCACGTTGTTCAGTACTAGACATTCCCCAGGTCGCCGAATTATATGTCAGGATTGGTTTGACAAAGGCTTCATACATCCTCAGACGAAGTGACGTACAGAGTCGTCGTTTGCCGATCCACTCTTTCTTTATCTTGTTCATCGTGGCCCAAGCGAGAGCCTTTCTTCTGACAATATCATGGCCGTCCCCAAGTAGAGAACCGAGTTTGTTCGTTTTGCGCCAGGCTTCACTTGAGCTGCTCTCCATCCTCATGATTTCAACGATGTCGGTTTTTCCAACGTTCATTTTAAGGAACCATCTGTTCAGCTCAGCAGGTGCCACTTCAAGGAGTCGAAGTAAGGCCGATTTGTCGTCTGACACGAAGTCGACGTCATCTGCAATTAGTTTATAAACTAAAAAAATGAGAATAAGTTCTTTTCTATGTAGATTGATGTTAAAAAACATTTTGACTCGGTCGATCACAAATTCTTAATCCTAATACTGCAAAACTCAGATCCTCGGTGTTGGATGGTAGTGTTTATCCAGAAACTTATCACCCAATCTAAAATTCGTGTAATGTAAATTTTGTAATTTAATAGACTTTGCTGATTTTTATATGTAAAAATGATGAGAAAAATTAAGGTATTTTCGGAGGTTTCTTTTCTTATTATCTGCATATTTTTGTTTAAATCCGACAAAAATTGATTTATCTTTAAAATGAAATAAATTTAATTTAACGATAAAATTGACAAAATATGAAACTTACTTTCATTTTTCTATAGCAAGCTCGTTATGAATCGCAAATGTCTCTTATATTTATAGTTATGATAGACTGTGGCACTGCATCATAGTATAATAATTTGAGAATAAATTCTTTGTGAATTGCACTAAATTATGGTTTTGTTGTGGCTTTTTTAATGGTTTTAAAACTATCAAAGTAAAAAAACTTTTAACAATCTACGGTTTTAAACCCAGAAAAGTTAAAAGATCTTCAGATTAATAATTCGGGAAAATTAAGTTCTTGAACCATAACCTACAAAATAACCTCAAAAATCATACATGCACGAGACTAATGGAATTATTGTTTATAGCAGGGCTTCCAAACCTTTTGAGAGCTCGTACCCATAAATATTTTTTCACATTCTCTCACATCCCAAAAACATTTTCTAATCATATTATGTCACGGGTTGGATAATACTCCGGGTTGGGTAATAGCCCCTCAACGTTATTTAAAAAATAAATAATTTTGGAGAAATCTAAAAAAAGATACAGAAAATTATCAGAACCGTTAATTCTACAGAAGGATAATGTAAAAGAATTTAAGAATAAATGTATGGAAACAATGTGTAATTACTTAAAAATCATACACATATGCGGAAGCCCTAAAACACCATGGATTCATGGTCAGGTAAACTAAACTTTATGGATAAAAAAACTAATTAATTGCCTAAGTGCAGAGCCTTAGAAGTGAACAGAGAATGGCACTCCACGCACCTTTTCTTCTCTGGCACTGTAGACCTTTGAGAAAGTGCTGAGTAAATGTCAGGGAAGGATCAAACGAGACACTCTCCAGAGTCCTCTCAAGAACAGTTGACTGCATATTACCCTGTAGAGACTTGTCTACACCCAGCAGTCTTAAGTACCTCTTGTGGTATTTGGTGACCAGTCCATCCCATGGCATCACACACGGAATGACATTGACTTTGAACTGATGCATTATCCCTTGCTCGTTTGCAAGGAAATCATACTTCCTCCTATTTCCACTTACACTTTCTGCAAACTGCAAACTGTCTAGGCACGTGATGTCCACATCCACAATAACAATCTCCCCGGTGACCTTATTGTGGACCACAATATCCGGTTTGTGCTGGACAACAATCGAGGTGCGTATGGGGGTATCCACTTTAATGCACACCTTTGAGTTCTCACACAACGATTGAACTCGATGGTTTTGCAACTTTCTGGACCGTCCCAAGACTCACTTATTGCAGAGCAAAAGACGAAGGGACTTCACCATCTCGTTATGTCTCCATGTGTAATTATAGTAAAGCATACTCCGCACTTCGTGGCTAAATGGTCAATGGTCATTGCCTTACTTTTACAGTTATTACACTGTTTCCGTTGTGAGAATAACCTGTCTGATCGGGGAGAGTCATTCCCATATTTCAGCCACGTTGATGACGACGATATGTCAATTTGCGGGTTGTCAAGGCGATGACTCGCTATCCTAATGCTCGTGTTTTTCGGAACACGGAGGGTATCCTGACGGCTTAACCACAGCGCGAGTCCTCCCCTGCGAGCCAGGAGGAGGGATTTTGTTCAGCTTCTTCAGTGAATTCATTGATAGGTTCAAGCTAAGGCGTCGATCGATGCACTGAAGCAGGGTAGGCCACCCATTCCTGGGTATCCTGGAAGCTCTTTTCGACACATGGGAAAAAACGGATTTAACCTATTCCTCACAGGTCGTGCGACGCAAGAATAAAAAACTTAAATAAATGATTAATGCTATGTAAATTTTTCTAAACTCGCTGTCAATCAGTGTTCTATCGTGTTAATAATTGTTTTAATCCTTTTATAAGTGTTTAAGTATTTTTCAAAATTAAAATCTGATAAAGGAAGCAGACACCGAGGCCGTTTTGTCTATCAAATGAATATTGCAACGAGATATAATTGTTTAATTTTCCAGCATGAAAATTCAAAGGAAGAGAATATGATTCAATGTCTGACTATTTCAAAGATTAGCGTAAATTTAACGGCGTCTTTGAAGTATGAACAGTACCCGTATCATCCTCAGCCAGAAAATTCTACAAGACCACGATAAGTAATTCTCGGCAAACACAGTCAAGAGCTTCGAAGATGGTCGTGGCTCTTTTTAGTGCACTTCTATAGAGAAAATAAAGAAACTCAGGACTGAATTATAATCAAATAGACTATATACTATGTAAGCGTTCAATGGTATAAGTATAATTCTTAGTAGAATTTTATAACTCGTGCCTTTTCTTGAACCGGTCGAGTCATTTGTTTGATGCTTTAAATCAGGGGTTCTCAACCTTTTTTTTACTTGTCAACCCCCTGATTTTTTTGACCCCCCTAATATTTAATCGACCCCCTTAAAAATTTTATATACAACACAGTATGATGTCGGAAAATAGAGTAGCAATCGTGCTTTTCGTTGCACAATTTTGGATAAGTCTCTTTCACTTTGATATTTTGCCAAAAAATAACTGACGTTTTTGAATTTTCATAGTATAGTTTTAAGTCTGGATTGAATTTTAAAGTAATTAATTCCTCTTGAATATTTCCTTTTTCTTCTTCTGGCTTCGACAAAAAAGGATTAATCATCCAAGATGGAATTTCTAATTTAAAAATATCTTGGAATAGGAGAATCAAATCTTTTCCTATATTTAATAAATGTTGCAAAAAGTTGTTAATATCTTCATAATCAAATGTTTGATAAATTGATTGGAATTCGGGAATTAGTTTAGATGATTTATCTTGTGTAGAAGCTTGATTATTTAGATCGCATAATTTTTTGTTTCGATCGCATTCAGTTAAATTATTTTTGTTTTTAAAAAAAAACAAATTTTGGAAAAATTATTTCAACTATAACAACATCGTTTAATTAATAAAATATTAGTAAACATAAAATGTCACCGTCCAGACCGGCCGGGGCGCCAGATCGGTCAGGTCAATTATCTAAATACAAAACAAATATTTTTCCTACAAAACATTTCATTGCAAAAAAATATTGATAATAAAAAAATAAAATCTTATTAATAAAAAAGTTCTAAAAAGTTGAAAAGATTAGCATTAATCAATGGTTTTAGTTGAATTAACTCGAGACACCCTCGAAAAAATTAGGGAGTATTTGGAATCAGGCCACCCTGATGATTCCTTGAGTTCGGAAGAAAGGGCATGAATACGGAGATATGCCAAAAAATTTAGTTTCAAGGAGAACAACACCTACATTTCTAAAAATGGCTCAAAGTTGCGTTTTTTTTGTATCGAAGACACAGAACTTAAGAAACTACAAAACAAAGGCCTTTTGATCTCTTGTTCGGAACTGATTTGGAGAAACCAAATAAAAAACTAACAAATTCTGAGGTCGTGAAAAAAAAGAAAAAAGCCCTTGAAAATATTGTAAAATCGGAAGAAAAAATGAAAAGGCGGAGAAAATGGAAATATGATGAAGTTTAAAGTGGCGATGAAATTTTAATACGCCATGATGGGGATGCAAACCCGGGTTATAGAAAATACCCATTATACGACGAGATATCTGCACAAAAATATATTGTGAAAAATAGGGATCGAGAACTCGTAACGATAATTAATGAAGAGGATGAAAAAGATCAAAGGATACATATTAGCAGAGTAAAAAAACTTTAACTGCAAATATTCATGGGGTTCGTTCTGTGTTTTTTCTCGTGCCATATTTACTTAATTGTGAAATAATTGTGCCATTGTTACAAATTCGACGCGGCCGAAGGCCGCATAGGGAAAAATATTCACATTTAATCATCCGGCCGTAGGCCGGATTGTATTTTAGAGTTTTAATGATAAAAATAGAAATTTACAACATTTTTAAAAATTAAAAATGGATTTTTCTAATAAACTTTATTGTTGAAAATTGTTTGGCTAACCTTGGTTAAAGCGTTTTTAAATAAAATGCAAAATCAATACGGTAATTATCTGGAAATGACTGGATGTTGGTTTTTTATGAACTCAGTAACTTCAATATTTTTGCAAAAATAATATTAAAATCAACAAAAGAATGACCAGAAAAAGAAAATAACTTCCGAAAGGTAGTTTTTATTAAAAATTTTATACATAACCGATCTGGCGCCCCGACCTATCTGGACGGTGACATAAAATAACCGGGAAAATACAGTCCTAAAAATATAGAACAAAATAATATCAGCATCCTTAATAACTAATTTCTCTTAAAACGAATTAACACATTATAGGTAAAAGGCAAAGAAAAAAACACCCGAACAAAGAATTAAATAACTAAACGTTATAATTCCTGATTAGCCTAAATCAGATTAATACAGAAAACCTCAGTAACAGGATCAGCAGTGATGTCAGCGTCCTCTGGTTGAGGCAAGCTGTCAGCCATTGATGGTTCAAAAATCTTATTAGACGTATCCCCCTCCGATGTAACATCTACTGAATTTTCGATATCGTCATCAATTAAAAACAACTAAAAAACACTAAAATACTTAAAAACTACTTCATTGGAAAAATCGTCATCATTCACTTGCAAACTATTTTTCAAATGTTTTTCGGCACGATTAGCAAATCCAATCGAATCACGCGGGGTATATTGAGACCTCATCATGCAGATCTGATAAAAAAACTTTAGAGTGTCCACCCACTCGGTATCATTACCACCATGAACCTACAAATTATCAACACCAAGTACATCAAAGTCACTCTTCAACTTCTTGACAAGTGAGCTATATGGATTTATTTCCAAAATCTTTTTCATTTGCATATAATATCTACCAATCCTCAATCCTTGTCTCTCACCTGGCAGTTGGATCCTGAGCCCTGTGAGCGGTCTGTGCCGTCATTATCCTCTCCATATTTCCAGTCAGTCCGTCTGTGTCGGCCACAACCACACACGACGTATTGACCAATCGGTGTGACAATTTCACTTTGGAAATCAAGACGTTAAGAATTGACTTAATTCTGTCTCCAAATTCCTTATACTCGACTTCCAACTGTGCTCTGCGCTCGGCGACTTGATCCGACTCAGATATCTCAATATCTCCTTTAGCAATATTCTGGAATCTTTTTCCCTTGTGTTCCGTCAGATGCCCCACTGCATATTCATCCACGGGATCCAACAAATATAGTATCTCATAATTCCTCCGCATAAGTCGTTCCACGAATGGGGACTTTTGGACAGTTTGGAGGGAATCTCCGCCAATGTAGTAAATTGCGGGTTGTTTCGGATCCATTCTGTCCACATAGTCATCCAGGGTTGTCATCGTCTCGTTCGAGATTGAAGAGTAGAAATGAGTTATTTTTGCAAGCCGATTTCTGTTTCCAGTGTCTTCATTAATTCCCATTTTAATTCTGAAATAAAAAACAACAAAAGCTACTGAATTCCATATTCCTTCCAAAACTCCTGTCTTTTTTCTTCTGGGAGTTTGGAAACAGTTTCAATAAATTTTCTGATTATTTTCTTTCGGATTATTTTGAGCAAGTTGCTCTCCTGCAATTGATCACGAGAGACGTTGAGTGGGAGATCGTCAGAATCGATCAAAATGACAAGAAAACGCAAATATGAAGGCATAAACTCATTATCATTGAAAATGTCTGAAATAAAAACACGGCGAACATATAACTTAAGATCAACCACCAAATGTACAAACTCTAACATTGTTCTTTGGCAAGTTTTCAAGCACAAGCTTGGAAGGGACAAAGATCATTGCCGAAAAGCTGACATCCCCCTCTGCCTTAAAGTGACTGTAGAACATGACAGGGCTGCTATCTTTTGTCAAATGCTGGTAGAATTCGTTGTATTCACTCTCCTCTACTTCACTCGGACTTAAATAATTTGTGGGGGACAAACTTTCTTTGCCAAAGAGGTTTTACCGTGTTGACATGTTTCCAATATTCTTCGGTCCTCGGTTCCTTGTTTTCAGACTCATCCGAATCGTACACGTTTTTTTTGTCGCGTAAATATATCGGAAAAGACAAGAATTGAGAGAACTTTCTACACATCGAATCCAATTTGAAGACTTCAAGGAACTCACGACTTTCCTCACGGAGGAATAGAATAATTTTAGTTCCTCGTCCCAAAGTATTCCCACTCGGATCGGGGACCACGGTGTATGAGGAGGCGTCAGATGTCCAAATGTACTGTTGGTCGTCGTTGTGTTTCGAGATGACCGCCACTTTCTCAGAAACGAGGAAAGAAGAGTAAAATCCGACCCCAAATTTTCCAATTAAGTCATTTTGGCCCTCAGTGTCAGAATTTTCAAATTTTTTGAAAAACTCTGAAGTTCCAGAGTCGGCAATGGTTCCCAAATGTTTTATGAGGTCTTCCTTAGTCATCCCAATTCCTGTGTCTCTTATTTCCAAAGTTCCAGCCTCGGGATCGGCCTATTTTATTATTATAGCGGGGAAAACTTTGATGTAAATTGCCATTTCAGTGTTTCCCTCAAGCACTTGTGGTTCTTTCAAAGAGAGAAATCTGATCTTGTCCAGGGCATCAGAAGCATTAGAGATTAGTTCTCTGAAGAAGACCTAAATGTCTAATTTCCACAAATTTGCCTCTTTGTTGCGATATAGTGAATTGATAATCAAATACATTATTCGTTCCACGTGGGCATCAAACTGCATCGACTGGCCTGACTTGCTCAGGTCAGCAAGACTTCCAAGATCGTAATTAGTACTTTGACTATTACCTGAAGAAATCAAACCTTGGTTCGCTCATTGTTCCAGTAGATGGAGGAGGGATTGGTCTCTCGATCGACTTGGATTCTTCCTGTCTGCCTAATCCTACTTCTGAATAAATTTAAATATTTATTAAGTTTATTCACCGAAGACGAGAATAATGAAGAAGAGACTTGACGACACAAAAAAGAGTGACCGCATGTGCAGACACGTATTACTCTTTATTGAATGTATTTATATTTGTTATTAAGGTTAGCCACATAATTAGATTAATTACAGTTCTAAAAACAATTAATATTATTAAACTAAGGTGTTCTATTTTCTCTCTTTTCTTGGAAATTTAAGTAATTTACTTTAATTCTTTTTTAATTTTTTTTGTTTACATATGTATCTTTTTCAAAGCTTTGGTTTTATCTAATCTCATTATTTTTAATTATTAAAAAATAATTGAATAGAATTTCTATCGATGACTTCCTGGTGGGAGAAATATTGCAAAGGCATAATCAATAACAAAGAATCTAAAACAAATTTTAGATTAATGGGAAACACTTCCAACAAAAGCGTCCCCAATGTAACTCTTAGTGGTCAACTAAATCTATCAAAAACAAATTTAAAACGCTTCCCCACTAACTTAATCGAAAACAAGGAAAATTATATACGAAACCTTGACCTTTCAGACA
>NW_021831827.1:22500-62129 GCF_006345805.1 Octopus sinensis | reverse complement strand
CATCTGGTCCAGCAGCTGAGTTTATTCTCATTTCTTCTATGGCAGATATTACACCCCTCTCTGTTATGTCTATGTGGTCGATGGTTGTTGTTTGGTTTTGGAGTGTTGTGGCATCAAAGAAAACTTCTGGGTTTGTGATTTGCATGTGCCCCAGAGGGGATGTGAACACACTTTTATACTGTTCCTTTAGTATTTCACTTATCCCTTGGGGGTCCTCAGTTAGAGAGCCCTTTTTATCAAAGAGTGGGCCAATCTTGCAGTGTACCGAGGTGGTTTCTTTCGCAAATTCAAAGAAGGCTTTAGGGTTTGTTTTAATATTCTCTATGGCCCTGGCTTCTCTCTCTGCCCTCTCCTTCTCATAGGAAAGTTTGAGTGCAGTTTCCGTTTCAAAAAGTTTCAGGTGGAGTCCCTCATTGTTTCTCTGCCGTGCATTCAGTTGCTTCGAGAGCTTAGCTCTTCGCCTCATAAGTATTTTCCTGTCTCTGGGAATAACGTTCCTATGCCCGCTGGCTTTTTTCTCCGGGACAAACTTATGGCATATGTTCTGTATTGTTGTCATGAAATGTTGGAAATGTGTGTTGGTGTCTTGTGTGGTGATGAAGTCACTCCAGTCATGTTTTCGGATCTCTTCGTTGATCTTCTTCCAGTTTGCCTTATGGAAGTTTAGACTGGATAGGCCTGTGGTATTTTCTAATGGCTGCGTCTCAACTAACTCTCTCATACCATATATCATTACCTCTACTAAGTTGTGATCTGAGAGAATTGTTGGTGTTACCATTATGTTGTGGATGAGCATCGGGTTGCTTGTGAAACAGAGGTCCAAGACATTCTCACCTCTTGTTGGCCAAAGCACTGCTTGCTCCATGAAAAACTTGCGTGTGAGAGCCAACAAGGACTCTGTCTGTCTCTGTTCAAGTGATGTCATTCCAGGGAGGAGATGGCCATCTGGCTATTTGACTTTCGGAAGGTTAAAATCTCCCAGCAGTAGAATGGTGTTACCCTGGTCCAGTTTGTCCAGGACTTCTTCTATTCTTCTGAGGCTATCTTCAAACACTCCTTCATGACTAGGGGTGTCTGGTGGCCGATATGTGACACATATTACTATTTTCGGTTGTTTCATGTGTACTATCAGTGTGTCACAGACTGAGTTTGAGTGTGTCAACAGTACTATGGGTGTGACATCTTCACGGACGTACAGGGCAACCCCACCATGAGTTCTTTCCTTCCTGTCCGACCGAAAAACAGTATACTTCGGTATGTGTATTTCTGCATCTGCTATACTGCTTGACAGGTGCGTTTCAGTCAGCGCTATGCATATTGCATGGTTGCTTGTGCTCAAGTCCCTAAGGTAAGGAATTTTACCCATATTAGTGGGTTTCACCAGACCTCTGACATTCAGCAGAAGCACTGGTGAGACATAATATTGGTAAAATATGATGAAATTTACATGTAGACGAAATCTATCAAATCTTGACTTCGAAATTTGAACTTCTTAATAACCATCAAGATTCTGTTTTATCTTGTAAACATTCCTCTAAATAAAATAAAATAAATTATAATTAAATATTATTCGATAAAATTTGATAAATAAATATATTATATTATTTTGGATGTTATGACAACATATGTCTTTTAATCAGTAAACAAGATAGAGGTCTAATAACAGCACTATCTTTGATGACGTAAAAAAACGAATTCCTTATATTAAATACCCAACCAAATCATGTGATACACATTATACTAAACCCTGGATTAATATAAATTAAACAGAAAAATATTTACTTCTTTATTGCCCACAGTGGGCTAAACATAGAGGAGAAAAACAAGGGGATTAAGTCGATTACATCGACCCCAGTATAATGGCTATATTTTAAAAATTTATTTTAATTTTTATTTTTATTCGTATTTTCTTTTCTTTTCTTATGAAATATATTTAACAGGCCCACATACATATAAACATAACTTCGTTTATCCAGTTTGTTTTAAAATCTCGACTTAACAACATGTAATTATTTTATGTCAATTAGCCCTGATGAGGTTTTACTCATATAATATTCTAAATGTAAATTTTATTTTATTTTATTCATAACGTTGTAAATAGTATTGAGTAAAATTGAAACAATTGTAGGTATTTTAAATAACTACATGTTAATAAATTAATATTTATATATATATATACTCTCCATTTTCTTATTGTTTATATATAACTGAATTATTGGAAGTCCACCTGAAGATTGTCGATCAAGACAAGAAACGATTGTAGTGGCGGTTTTTTTGACTATTTATTAAATTTTATGTATTGATTAAGTCTTTCCTTGTTTGTTTTGCAAAATAGTGGTTTTGTCTCAAATAATATTTTATATATATATATATATATATATGTGTGTGTGTGTGTGTATGTGTGTGTATATACACACAACATACATATTTAAATATAAAGGTCTTTTCACATACCAGCATTATATTCAACTTACTGAACAAACTAATAATTTGTTTAAGATATACATGTAAATATTGCCAGTTTCATTACCAAATTGTATGAAATGTTGACATATAATATGGCCTACCATTAAACAATACCAAATTCTTAATACATTTGTACTTATTTCTCTCTTTTCTTTCTTTTTTTCCAGTGGATTTGGACCATGATAACACCAATTCAAACACTAAATCTATGAAGAAACTTATTTTTGTTGTATTCGGACTAATTTATGTAGCATTAGTCGTGGCCACGTCATTTGTGACTGGTTTTAGCCAAATCTTGACTATTTCACAATCTCTCATTTTGTCTACATCCTTATTGGCTTTATCTTTCACGTGGTGCCCTGGAATAGCAACATTTATAATACGATCTCGAGATGGCGACGTTGATGGTCGTAAAAATGCCAGTATAATTTATACTATTTTGAAATTGGTAGTATTTTTTGTCATAGCCGTTGTTATAACTTACTTAAATCGGCAGGACAGCTTCGAAAAATCATTTAACAGTTTAATGCAAGGTTTCGGTAATATAAACTCAACAAAAACCATCAGATATGGACTCTTGATTCACCTCTTTGCTGGTTTATTATCTCATGCATCCACTTACATATCAACACGAATATGCCTTACACGTAGTGGTATTTACCTACCAACAATATTTGTCACTCCGATCATAATCTTGATCATCATTGTTGACAATTTCTATGGAGTTTTTCATATCGTAAAGTTGTCTGCCCTGTCAGGATTAACTATTGCTTCGTGGTTTTGTTTAGGAATTGCAATTTTACTTTGGTTGTTACCATTTCTAATGCTGGGCATGAACCATACACCTGTACCAAATTCCATACTGAAACCTTCGGAATCGAACTTCTTAAGTTTTACTTACAACAATATCTTCCTCGAACATCATTTGCATTTGAATTACAATCCGGAAGGAATTCATACCACACATGGTAAGATGAGTAAAATGTTGACCGGGGTATCCAAAGTGAGCAAAGTTTTTATATGTACAACCATGTATAGAGAAGCAGAATTCGAAATGAAGCGACTCCTGAAAAGTATAGAAGGGTAAATAACTATTTTTAATACACACACACATACACGAACACATACATACATACATACATACATACATACATACATACATACATACATACATACATACATACATACTTACATGCATACACACACACATACATATATACATATATGCATACATACATACATACATACATACATGCATGCATACAGATTCTATAGTGCATGTCGACAAAACTACATTACTGATAAGAGTATCTGACCACTCTCCCCTACTACGACTACGGTAAATAGCTGGCACAACTGCAATAATTATTGTAGTAGTAGTAGTAGCAGCAGCAGTAGTGGTAGTAATAGTAGTATAAGTAGTAGTAGTAGTAGTAGTTGTAGTAGTAGTCAAAGTTATATATTTATGAAATGTGCCCTATCTGAAATTTTCCGAGAAATTTCTGGATTTGACATACTCTCACGTGGAGAGAGTATTCTGTGTGAAAGTAAGTAAAAAAAAAACCAAAAAAAAAACATCAGATGCGGTAGTAAAAGCTGTTAACGAAATTGGAGAGGAATATTTACAACAGTGAAATGAACCCTTATTCTAGCAGATTAACGCTTGTCTATATGTCCTGTCTACTATTGCAAAGCAGTACATGAGCGACATTCAAAGTTTGAACAAAACCGAAACAACAAAGAAAGTACCATCATGGATTTTGAAGATGGTGAAGAGGCTTACTGCGTGCAAACAAGCAAATCACTATACGTCTCACCAAGAAAAATTGAAGAAGGAGACAGAAATGATGCTTGGAAACAGCAAAAACAGGACACTCACTTGCAAACTGATCACCTTCAAGCAGGATCAGAAGAGAATAACCAAGAGAAAAAACAATAAGCAAAAAATTTAACCGGAACCAGACAGCTGTATACAGAGACATGAGAGGAGGAGAAGAGAACATCACAGAAGCTCCTTAACAAGGCGACGAGCTGGCAGAAACGTTAGCACGCCGGGCGAAATGCTTATCGGTATTTCGTCTGCCGTTACGTTCTGAGTTCAAATTCCGCCGAGGTCGACTTTGCCTTTCATCCTTTTGGGGTCGATAAATTAAGTACCAGTTACGCACTGGGGTCGATGTAATCGACTTAACCTCTTTGTCTATCCTTGTTTGTCCCCTCTATGTTTAGCCTCTTGTCAATAAAGAAATACGAAGCTCCTTAATTAGAAGCCATAAACTCCTTCTTGAGGAAAATCTGGTGTGAAGATGATCTGTGGCAGGAAGAAATTCGAAGAAGGTATTATTCCTGCTTTACACCAAAGACATTGTACAGCATTGATGGTGATACCCTTGCAACTGTGATCCAGAAACTCCAGGATGGAAAAGCACCTGGAAGAGACTTGGTTGCTGGATATTCGTACAAGAAGCTAACCTTCTACCGACCTAGTCTTAACCTGTATCAGCAAGTTCTCAATATGAACCGTAGCATACGACACTAGTTAGTTTTGGCAGAGACAAACTGATCCCCAAATGCAAAACCACCCACGTAGTAAAAAACTGCCGGCCAGTTACATGCCAGAACTTAGTGTAAAAGATATATACAGCATGTTTAAACCGCCTTCTCCAACACCATTATGAAAGCAATAACATCATTACAGCAGAATAAGCAGGTGGTAAAAAGGGAGCCTGGGGATGTGCCGAACAATTGTTAATCAACAAAACTGTGACGTCAAAGGTGCGAGGGCATCGAAGGAACCTAGTTTCAATGTGGCTAGACTACAAGAAAGCCTTTGACTCTGTTCCCCACTTGGCAAGAAATTCCGCCAGAGAATATTCGTTATCTGATTAGTAGTATACCTTATAGGATTCTTGCATTGAAAAATGCAAAGGGCATGTCTACTAAATTTTAGATATTCACATTATAATAATTAATAAACAATCTGAATGTCTAATTTCAGATTTAAATAAATTTTAATGTTTATAAGGATGTCTGTTTCTGTCTTGTCTGCATATATATATATATATATATATATATATATATATATATATATATATATATATATATATATATATTATATATATATATATATATATATATATATAAACATTAATTAAAGTGGATGACAGATTTTCGTGGGTCAAATTCCTTTATCGTGGAAGTTCAAAATACATAAACAATTCATCGAGATATTAGGTTTCAAGCGCTCCAATATTATAATCCAAAGAAAAGCAGTAGTACAGAGCCTTTCGATCGTTTCGGGTGATGCGTTTGTGTTGGGTGAATTTTCCAGCCAGTACAAATAGTCGCATTTCCCTCATCAGAGGTACAAAAATCCATTAAAATTGTTTAAAAATTTGAGAAAGATTATAAAACTTGTAGTCATATGGAGTAATGTTATATTTTTAAAAAAATGTTATAATATTTTAGAAATGTTCGTAAGGATATAGGAAAAGGCTTTGTAAAGTAAAAACAAGTGAAGTGAAACATTTGTGCGAATGAAAATAAAAATATTTGTAAAAGTATAATGACGGATATTTTGTCTGATAAGAGAGAGGGATGAAGACTCAAATTTCGACATAAATCAGGTTAACCATTTGAAAAAAAAACAAAAACAGTTGGATTGCTGATAATTAAAGATAGTTAAATAATTAAAAATAGGATGAATCCATATATGCATAATGTTAGTGGGAACGGTTTAAAATCTCCATGGTAATTGTAATCTATAATTTACAATAATCGCTAACTTAAACCCTATATATAGAAGGTTAATAGGTTCGAATACGACGTTAAGCCGTGAACCACTAAGATGCTAAAGTATAAAGAATTTTACGCTTAAAGTTGATCAAATCGAACCAAAGTGGGAAAAAGTTTTTAAAATTAATTTATTAAGGCAATCTATCCTATCTACTTTAAACAAGCTTAAACGCAGCGAAATACTTATGCCTACATGCAATTATAAAGTCCGAGATCTTATTAATTACAATTTTTTTGTCTGTACGAAGTATACTGATTACTTCCTGTGTACATAATTTACACCTTCTAGTATACGTTCTATATGGTGTAGTTTCCGTTACAATTGACCAGTCTAATCTAAATTCCTTATCCCGCATTTTTAGTTTATTAATACATGTAGCCAGTGCTGTTGCATTTTATGTTCATGGGTTCGAGAATGAGCTGATGTGCCCTCTATGTCTCTTTTTTAAATTCCGTGGTACTCCCTATGTATACTTTTGTAGGTTGCTTGGCAGTTACGACCTCAGTCTTGTATACCACGTTTTTTCCTGAAAGAGGAGTTCCCTAATGGACATAAATTGCAGTTCCGACAATTGCAGACTTTATTCCGGTTACTCATCCCTGTGCGTTTTTTTTATCTATATTATTATTAATCCTACTCGTATTAGGGCTACCCGTATTCCCAAGCTTAAATCTATTATTCCCTGCGACTATCGAGCTTAATGTAGTTGAGCATGAAAGTTTTAGACAGGATCTATTAGAAATGCAGCGGTATTTATAACCCACAGGGAAATTCTTATCGACATACATACATACATACATACATACATACATACATACATACATACATACATACATACATACATACATACATACATACATACATATATACATATATATTCAAATGTGAAATAAAAGCATCACAAGTCATAATTATTATCAACCACTTATACTTAATGTACATGCCACGTGTATTTGCCGATCGGATGCTATTGGCCCAGTGGAGAATAAAATCTCAAAGTGCAGGTTGTTAAACACCTTAGAGTCATATATACATGTGTGTGTGTGTGTGTGTGTGTGTGTGTATTATGTCTGTATGTCATTATTCATTTTTAGTTCAAGATCTCTTGTGAATAGAAAAATAGCCGGTTTCTAACCTAGATCCAATGTTCCTTCATCGGAATTTCAAGAACATCAATGGGATATTTTTGTATGCATGTATGTATGTATACGTGAAGATTTGTATGTTTTGTTTTATGTATGTTTTCACAAGCATATCTAGACATGCTCATATATATACTTAAGCGAAAGCTTGGATTTGTAGTCTTCGAATTAGCTTTCTTCTTTCTGGCTTTGCTCATGATTGATATTTAGACAGTACGTTATATATCCCAGTGCCCCAATAGTAACAGGCATAATCCTGAATTTGTAATCTGGATAGAGTAACTGCAGATTTCTCAATAGTTCAGCGTAGGTGTTCTCTTTTTCACTGATCTTCGGTTTTACGTTAATGTCCGCTGGGCAACTGATTTCCACAACTGTACACAGTTTCCTTTATCTATACCAAATCATTATATCAGTTCTATTGCGTTTAGATTTTACATAGATTTTTACTGGTACATTTCACCAGTACTCCTTTTTATTATTAGTGATGGCTATGTCCGGAATTTAAAACTAGACGACTGGACACTTGGTAAACCATTAGCATCTGGTTTATGTCTGCTTGTCATCGAATTATTGTAACCTTGGTTATCTCCCTTGTCTTTTCCTTTTTTTAAAATTTTTTCCTCTTCTTTACAAGCTTGTCTTGTTTAAACGTTATGTGCTCAAATTTACCTGGTAGTGGTGGATTTTTGCTATGATGTAATCTATTCGTGCATCATTAAAATGATACTAAAACAACTGTAGTAAATTTTAAACTCGACATGTGTTTATATATATACTAGCAGTATCGCCCGGCGTTGCTCGGGTTGTAAGGGAAATAACTATATAAGCATTTTTAGAGAGTTATAGCCAAAAAATAGCAAAGAAATGCATTAAAAATTGAAAAAAAATTAAGGTAAATTTTTTTTAAATCGTTGACACATCGTAGATATTTTTAGAGAGTTACTTCCCTTATATAAAAGCGAAAAATGCATTAAAATGGAAAAATATGATGGTAAATTTTTTTTAAATCGTAGACTCATCGTAGACGCGCGCTAATACCCAGAAGGGCTCGATATGAATCACGACTATAAGATACCCGCTTTTGGTTAAACTGCACGGCAAAATGTGGGAGTAGTTACGAATCTAAATCGAAGGGGACAGACACACAACTTCACTCTTATATAAAGATGCTTTTTTTTTTTCAGTCATAGAGTTAGATTTATGAAGGTCTTCAGTAGAAAATCCTTCGAATTCTGACTCGCTGCTTGATATAATGAAATTCGTATCCATTTTTTGTCAGAATTACAAATTTTGAAAACACAATAGGAACAAATTTCGGAAAAAAATCTCCCATAATTCACGGAATTAAAATTACACTTCGATTTTTGTACAAAACTGTATTTGAAGTGTTTACGAAGTATAATACGTGTTTTCACGAATGTACTAAAGAGATTTACTCTGATATTCTCATTTAAATATGAATAGGTAAATTCGGGCGGTTTGGTAACGAAAGGGTTTATATAAGTGTCGTCTGTTTATACATAAACACTGTTTCATACTTTCAGTTTAGTCTTCCTCAAATCACTCTGTCGCTAATTTACTCTCTTCCAAGAACATTTTCACTCACTGTTATCTGTTAGCTTCCCATACATTTTACTCATGTATCTATCAGCGTGATAGACAGAAACAAATATTACATTTACTTTCATTTTATTCGTCGCACACTGTGTGTGTGCGTTTGCGTGTGGTGTAAACCAGACTAAGAAAAGCATTTGACACACACACCAGAATGTGAGTTTTCTGTAAATTTTGCTTAATTGGAGTTTAATTTTAAAAACTGGACCTGGCATGACGCGATGCATTGTACTCTTAAAACTGCTAGGTAAATTGTAATTGAAGAAATGCTATATTGTAGATTTCTATAACTCCCAAAGGGAGGCAGATAAAATCTGCCTTTTATAATAAGAGATACACATATGTTTGTGTGTGTGTGTGTGTGTGTGTGTGTGTGTGTGTATGTGTGTGTGTCTGTGCGGCCGCGCGTTTTTACGTTTATGTATAAGTATGAAGCAGTATGTATGAATTTATAAAAATATTCTGAGCAGTTGTTGAACGCATGTGTTTGAAAGTATAATCGAAAGCGCTCACACACAAGAAAGGAACTTCTTCCAAAATCGTTAGTGATATTCTCTTCTTTATACTTAATGAAACTGTATCAAATTATATATATATATATATATATATATATATATATATCAGTTTGTGTATATTGTATAGCTATATGTATATCTGCAGTATGCCAGCATTGGTATGGCTGTGTGTATGCTTTGATAGATGAACTTTGTTACTCTCTTGTGTTCAATCTGACGTGAGAATACAAGAGTAAACAGTGATAGGTTACAATTTGAATGTTACAATTTTCTTGTTGTTAATCAAGATTCTTTTATATGTAATGTTGGTCTTACTATTTTAAGGTTCACAAAAAAATGTTTACAACAACACTGGTTGGTTTGTTAAGGAATATAGCTGAGAGAAACGTCAAAGTTAGTGTTGTTCGCACTAGCAATCTTTTAAGAAATGTTAAACAGGGTATTTCGTTTTTTGCATTCGGTTTGTAAGATGAAACAGCTTTTGTTAAATATCAGGAGAATGATTATGTCAATACATGAGAATGTTTCCATTATACTAGGATAAGCGACAAAACATGCAGCCAATGCATAGAGAGTTGCACTTGGCTCTCCATTGTAAATATGTCATAGAGGTGACCGAGAAGTAAAGTTAGCAATGATTTTGTTGCTGTAATTATGATACTTTGTTCTATATCGGGAGGGCCATTATTTCAATAATAAGCACTGGTTCTATTTCACTTCTTCATTTATTTGTCAATTGGTTGACTACTTAATCAATTAACTAATTGATTATTTGATTAATTGTTAAGTTAAACATTCAATCAGCTAGGTTTGTCAAAGTCCTTTTGTCGCCATTTGCGACGTCACGAAGACATTCCCTCTCTGCTTGAAGTCCATTTCAGATTTGCCTGTCTGAATTTGTCAGTTGTATCTTTTGTTTTTATTAAATCTCTTCTGTGAATTCCAGATTATCCTTGTCGAAAAAACTGTCTCATGTCTATATAGAGTCCCACGTGATTCTTGATAATGGTTGTAACGGAAAGGATCTTGGAGAGTTTGCTCTGCAGCTTCTGTCGTTACTTCAAAACGAACTGAACATTGCTCGTACAGAAGTGTATGCAAATCGAATGCCTTACGGATTGCAGCTGCAATGGATCTTAAATGGTGGCGTTCCGTTTTTTCTGCACCTGAAAGACTCTCAAAAGGTGAAACCGAAAAAGCGATGGAGTCAGGTAAGTCTAATTCATAAATATGTGTGTATGTATGTGCATGTATGTGTGTGTATATATATATATGTGATTGTGTATGTGTGTGTGCATGTGTATGCATGTATTTGTATGTATACATGCGTGTATCTATATATATGCATGTGCATGTGTATCTATATGTGTATATGTGTGTATTCAGAATGGCTAACTTACTCCATATCCTCCATATCGTCTGTAAATCCTATGATAACAATCCTTTCTGTGATAGACGCACAGCCTGAAATTTTGTGAGAGTGGGAAGTCGAACACATGGACTCTAGTGTTTAACTTGTTGCTTTTTTATTGACCCCTAAAGGATGAAATGCAAAGTCAACCTCGGCGGACTTTGAACTAAGAACGTATAGACAGACGAAATGCCGCTAAACATTTTGCTCAGCGTGCTAACGATTCTGCCAGCGCGCCGCCTTAAGTTTTATGGTAACAATAACAGTGAGTCTCAAAACATGGGCTGTTGTTGTTGCTGTTTATGATGGAAGGCACTTGAGCTTATAACCAACCTCACGTCATTTGCACTAAAAAAACTACATTACAAAAATCGGACCTGTTTTTGCATCACAAAACTAATGTATGGATCTCATATTTTAGATATGTTGTTGTGTCGCTGATGCCAATTAATCCATCAACCATTTTCTCTTCCTGCTACTCAGTGTTGAATTGTGTGGGTAGAGTCATCAGGCACCTCCTCTACATGGTCCCTACCAGAAGCCATCGTCATTACACTTTCCACATGGATTCCCTAGCATGACTAACAGAGACTATGGCTATTATCTAACCATCTTGTTCTTGGTCTACTCCTGCTAGTTGGCTCGGTTTCAAGAATATGTCTTGTGATTCTTACCAAAATTTAAGCTTTTCTTCGTTGTTGTTGTTAGCTGTTTACCAACTCTGAAATATCTGAATACAGGATCAAATCTTTGTCAACTCCTGTCTATTTTTTAAATACATAATGTATCCAGGAAACCCTTGTTATTACTTAGAGCCAAGAAAGATCTGACTGAACAGAGCTATGAACTAGGTTGTCCCAATCATGACAACCATAGCTTGTTTTATTCATATATGGATATAGACTTTCTAGCATACCTAATGTCTTAATCCAATAGGCTATGATTTCATGATTTGGCTACATTTGGCTTTTCTTGTACATTGCGTGTATGTGCAATGATACTATTCTTTTTAAGATCGTAGTATGTCTGAGAAAGATTTAGCTGTTATTACTTTATCCCAGATTAATCCCGACCAATAAAATTCCGTAATGCATTCCAGCCGTAACTGACTCAACTTATATTTTCAAAGAGTCAGTCTAGAACGATATTAACCATTTCTTCATTTCTTTAAAAAAGAATAATGCGTAATTCGCGACAGAATATTATGAATTAAGATTCTGTTAGAGAAAAAAGGCAGTTAAATTTCGGGTTGGCTAAATTTCACTTCAACCGTTAATGTCTCATAGAAAGATAAAAATTCTCCTTCTCTATCCTCTCGTCCGTTTGAAGTACTACACCATTTCTGGACAGTGTATCTGTTACAGGACCGCATTTTCCAGTGTGTCTTTTCCTTTTTAACCTCTATGTCCTGTATGTCACTTGTGATACACAGGACATGTTTCCCTGCAATTCATGCATCATATATGATACACATTCTCAATATTTTTCAACAACCAGGGTAACTTAAGACTTGTGAAAGGAAAATTTTATATTATCAAAAAGTATGAAACAAAAGATAATTTTACGAAATTGCTTTGGGCAGGCAAAGCGTGAAGACAGCAGGCTATATGAATTCGCTGCTAATTTTAACAGGTCGATTTCAGTCAGTTTTATTTGTCTTTTTTTTTGTTGCAATTACAGAAACACTAGCCCAGTCTAAACAAACCTATAACAAAAGCATTCCACCTGTAATCACTCCGTCTTTTACATATCTAAGACTTCAATATCCACTAAGTCCTTAAAATAACACGTTAATGTGCTTTTAACGAATTTTGCTGCCATTTTAGCAAATAGATTTACGCCCTGAGTTCAAATCCCACGAAAGTCAGTTTTGCTTTTATCATTTCGGGGTCGATAAAATAAGTACCAATCTGGGGTCGATTGACATGTAATTGACATGTCCCCTTCCTTCGAAATATTAGTGGCTTTGCACCAAAATTTGAAACCTTTTAAGAGGAAAACTGGCAGAATTGTTAAAACGTCTGTAAAAATGCTTAGTGGTGTTTCTGCCGATTCATTACGTTCTGAGTTCAAATTTCGTCAAAGTAAGTTAACTTCGCCATTCCTCCTGATGGGGTCGATGTTATGAGGTAGTAGTCAAGTAATGGGATCAACGTAATTGCTATGTTTCCTTCCTTAATAATTACTGGCTTGTGAAAACAGGGATTTAATCGATGTGTTCTGGGTTTTCTGTATAAATGTGTGCACAAGAAAAGGAAAAAACTGTTTATAGTCTCAGTTGTTCTTTATTCTGACATCGGATCTCATGGAGGCGACTTTACTCTTTTGTCTTTTTTTAAGAAAGAATCAATGACGATGCAAGTGGCAGTAACTAATTCCATTGACAATAATCTCCATTCCATCACGAAATATCATTGTTCACACATACACAAACACATACACACACTCACACGCACAATCACTGCCACATACGGACACGCACACCCTCTACCTATCCCTCTCTCTCTACCTTTCTCTCTTTCTTTATTTATATTCGGACATACAAATACACACACATGTGTGTGCGTATATGTGTGTGTGAATATGTGTGTGAATATGTGTGTGAATATGTGTATATATAATCTGTAATTTCTTCTCGATCTTTAAAGGTATTATATATGAACTACATAATGAGTTTCCGGGTGAAAAAGGCTTACAATTGGATTGAAAATAGACTGAAGCGCTGCGAAATGGAATCGACGCCATTCAACGCCCGTTATTATGTCGATAAAAGGAAATTCTGTGGTGTAGATTCATTGAACAATCTAATGAAAAGACCTACAGTAAGATCTTTACTCGCACGTTCGATACTGAGTCAATATAGCGATTCTTCGACAGTTTCCAGCGAAGATGATTCATCAGACTGGTCAGATGATTCAGAAACGGGTGGCAGCCTACATTCACCCTCTAGCATATATTTCCATCCAAAAGGCTTGGGTGTCCTCAAGATGAACGGTAGATTATCAGCGAGCAACCATTCGTCGGTGAACTCTGCATACGTGGATGGGCTTGGCGATTCTGTAACTTCATGCACTCCGAGTACAATAACTAATATGGGTCGCAATGATGCCAGTATTCCTATTAATTCGAAAATAGAAGTAAGACCTATTAACACAATCAGTGGAAATTTAATTAAGGATATCAAAGTGAACATCAAGTCACCGTTCCTTCCGAGCCATGAAGAATTCGACAGCCGGACCTTTATACTAGCAACGGATTCCGACATGGAGTTCAATGATGACGCTGTGGTTGATTTACTGAACACTTGTAATAATGATCTCCGAGTCGGTGGTGCTTGTGGCCACACATATCCCATCGGCGAGAAGAATCGCCCAATTGTATGGTTCCAAATGTTTGAATATATCAAAGGTTGGTTTTTCTTTTTCTCTAATGTTGTTTACATAACACTTAGTATTTTGTATAAACAATCAATAAAAACTATATTAAATATCAAGCGACATAATTTGAATAGGTCTTGACGATAAAAGGCTGGATATTGCCCGATGAAATGGCGTGCTTACGCAATGTGAAATTACGTAATATATGCTACGCATTGTTGAAAAACAACCACGTTACTGAAACGCGTGTAGCAGTGTTTTGAGACGTTTATTCTTATTTCGATATAAAAAATATATACACATATGTATATATGTATTCAATAGGGTGGTAGGTAGGGAGATAGGTCGATGTGTATGTGTTTAGTTAGGCTTCCTCTGAAATTCACCTTGTGTGATTGTGTAAATTAATTTTAGCCAAGCGCGATATATCCGACAGCAATTGATGCATAAATAAAGTTTACGTTTTTCTAGTTTTACTAAATCTTGAATGACAATCATATATGTAAGTACTTGAGTCAATGACTGCCAATATTAAAAATCAAATAGATGATACATCAAAGTGTAACCAATCTCTCTTACTCTACCGAATCGTTAGTACACCTCTGAAGATGTTCTCTATGTAAAATCTAGGTGAATTATGCCCGGCTTATCTATATTCAGATTTTCTGTTTAGAATGTCGCAGATACAAGTATAAATAGGAATGAAATGTATATGTAGTCTGGAAATCGGCCGAAAACGAGCCTATAGCCATTCTACACGGATTATAGCTTGAACACTCAAACACACACACACACACACACACACACACAACACACACACACACACACACACACACACACACACACACACATACACACATACAGATACACACGCAAAGACGCACAGACACACAGACATACAGATATACACATACTCAGACATACGCAAAGGTCCACACACTCTCTCACACGCACCCACATACACACACAGACACACACGCACAAACACGCGTGTTTGTGTGAGTTATGCAATGAGCAAAAACAAAAGACGAGAAAATGAGAAGGACAACATTTAACAAAAGTGTTATTAGTTTACAGCTTAAAAGGAAAGGAAAGTATCTTTTACGTTTCGAATGCAAGTCCTTCATTAAAAATAAAAAGCGACAGAAAAGAAAGAATGGGAAAGATGGATGAGGAGGGGGAAGAGTGACGAGAGAGAAAGAAACGAAAGAAAAAAGAATATATACATATACAGATAGTTAATTTACCTTGTACTTTTAGATGTACGACGGTTATAGGTGAGTTTAAAGTTTCATTATCCATTCTACTTCCCGTACAGTTGTGTGGTTATTACTGTATTCAGAAGTATTACTGGTTATGATATACGAGGGACGTTCAATAAGTAATGCCCCTGACCCACTTGCAGTTGTTTGATCTAGCTGAAATTTTGCATGTGCAATTTTTTATATCTCTATAGAGTACGTGATAAATTACAGCTCTGAACTAATTGTGGTTTCTGATTTACATGTGTTTGAACTGAGTCAAGTGTGAAATGGAGCCTGTTGAGTGTCGAGCAGTGATCCGGTTTTTGTATTTGAAAGGACGCACACCACGGGAGACTTTTGATGAAATGAAAGTAACTTATGGTGATGATGCCCCATCATATGACCTTGTAAAACGCTGGTATCGGGAATTCAAACATGGTCGGAACTCTGTGGAAACAGCTCCCAGATCTGGTCGCCCCGCTTCTGCCGTTGATGAGGCATCTGTCCGTCAAGTTGAGGCTGTCATGTTGGAAGATCGACGCATAATTATTCGCCAAATAGCCCATGAGGTCAAGATTAGTACCGGGTCTGTGGAAACTATCATTCATGACCATTTGCATATGCAAAAGGTGTCTGCCAGATGGATTCCCAGGTTGCTCACGCCTTTCCAGAAGCAAGAACGCGTCGAGTGCTCGAGGATGAATTTGGAGATGTGCCAAGAAGATGAGTCAAAATTTTTCAAAAGACTGATTACACAGGATGAAACCTGGGTCCATCACGATGATCCAGAGACCAAAGCCCAGTCAATGCAGTGGAAGCACCGTGACTCACCCCCTCCAAAGAAGGCAAGGGTGCAGCCCTCCGCTGGCAAGGTCATGCTCACAGTCTTCTGGGACCAGGACGGAGTAGTGATGACAGATTTCCTGGCAAAGGGTACCACAATTACAGGAGCCTATTATGCTTCACTTTTGAGGAAATTAAGAGAAGTTATCAAAATCAAGAGGCGGGGCAAGATCAGCAAAGGCATCCTTCTCCTGCAGGACAACGCTCCGGTCCACAACTCGCTTGTCGCCAGATCAGAAGCACAGGCGTATGGCTATGAACTCCTCCCCCATTCCCCTACTTTCCTGACTTTCCACCCTCTGATTTTCCCCTCTTCCCAGTCATGAAGTTGTTTTTGAAAAGAAAGCGTTTCCCAGATGATGCAGCCTTGATTTCTGAAGTCACGTTCAGGTTGGAGAACCAAGCTGGGGTCTTCTACAAAAACGGTCTCCAGAGCTGCATCAAACAATGGGAGAAATGCGTAACTCTGGGTGGTTCCTATGTAGAAAAAGACTAATAACTGTGCCAAGTTTCGTTGCTCTACTGCTATGGGAAGTGGGTTAGGGGCATTACTTATTGAACGCCCCTCGTACAAGCCAAATGTATGAGAAATTATGATAATTGTGATAATTTATAATTTCTCGGGTAGATAGATAGAGGGATAGAGCGAGAGAGAGAAAAAGAGAGAATGACATGACTCACTGAGTTGTAACATCATCACTTCATGATGTCATCCTCACGTGATATGTCTAGACGTATCACATCAGGAAGTGATCTATCATAACATAATCTGTATTCGGTCGCTGCAAGCTAAGAAAATATATGTTAGTTATAATACTGTTGTTACTTACTGCCGTTACCATCACATACTGTACCTATTTACAGCGTGTTAGATTTATCTTTAACCGAACATTATATACAGACTTAGTGCTGTGTGGTTGAGCCTCGGACTTTACAAAGCTATTGACCAGTCTTGGTTCACTCCAAGATCCAATGGCACCGGTTACCCGGTTTCTATGACGTACAAGTGACCAATCTCATATTTCCGATGAACAGGACACCAGTCCGTGGCAGTGTTCTCCGTTTACTTCTGAGTGAATTGGAGCAACGCGAAATGAAGTGTTTGCCCCAGAACACAACGCATCACCTGAAATCGAAACCATGATCTTGCGACTGTGAGTGCAACAGGCTATAAGCATTCACATCTTGAAAATTTAACATATTTTTCATATACACAGTATATTTACTGTCTTTTTTCGTTTGTATTTAAAAATTTTGTTCCTTTTTTAAAGATTTCTGGATGACAAAGACTGCTCAGAATATTATTGGGTCGGTGATGTGTTGCCCAGGATGTTTCAGTCTGTATAGAATCACTGCGCTCTATAATTTATTGGACGATTATTCTCAAGAAAGTATGGAACCGATGGATGTACTTATCAAAGACACAGGTACGGCGCCAATTATTTCGATATTTCATTCTGCGTATATTAGTTGGTTCGCTCGTTTATTATTTAATATATTTCCGCTCTCAGTGAGATGGCGTAAATTCTGGCTTTTATGGTTCTGAGTTCAAATAAAGTCAAGGTTAACTTCGCTTCCGGGGTTAATAAAATTTAGTTCAAGAAACCTCTTCCTCCAAATTCGTAGCCGTGCTTCGTACCCAGGATCCATGACAGTTTATACATGGGGGAATTATCCGTAGTGAAATGGAAAAAAAGTATTTTATTCGTTTCACTTCACGTAATTTAGACAATACAGTATTCAAAGTCAGTTGGTCTAATGCACAGTTTAACAAAGATATCAAAGACCCAACATTTGATTCCTGGATTCGTTTTAACAATGTTAAATGAAGCCTTTTCACCTGTTTCTTCCGTCAATTACTTTTTCTGAAACATTTTGATCCCCAGATGTTTAGAATAAGTAGCAACCACACCAACCTCGCCCATCTCGACGAATCCATAAAGAGTTCACAGACCATAACCCTCTTCCTTTTGTGTGTGTCCTCTGGTGTGAATGAATAACCAATGCCAACCAGTTGGGATTCCTAGTACGACTTGAACAAAATTTGGCTCGCGAGACCTCCGTTCAGGTAATCGTCCTGAGTCCCCATTTCCCCTTTATACGCAAACCCATTGCAAGGTTACCCATTTAGAGTTGCGAGAACTGGAGCAGAGCGCAATGAAGGCTTTTCTTCAAGAATACAACTCACAGCCGGTCTGAAACTCGAAACTGTGACCTCGTGATGGTAAGTGCAATACCCTAACCGCTAGGCCACGAGATTTTGTGCGCCATCCGTCTCTTGGTATAATCTCTTGGATTATGAACTGGTATTGGAAGAAAGGGCTGGTCTACAGACAAAGTTGATATTGTCAGTAGGGCACTAACATATATTTGTAGATTGAACTGATGGGGCCGCACCACCAATTCTTTTACGGAAACCGAGCAAGGATCGGTCTATCATCTTCATTCTTTTCTCTCTTTCTCTCACTCTCTCTCTTTTACCATATATCTCTCTCTCACTCCACAAATCTCTTTTTCTGTGGGCATTTCTTTCCATCCATCTATCTGTTTGTTATACAACTACCCATCCACCCATCCAACCATCCATCCATTTGTTTATACAACTACTCATCTATCCATCCGTCTGTCCCTCCCTCCATCTATCTATCTATCTATCTATCTATCTATCTATCTATCTATCTATCTATCTATCTATCTATCTATCTATCTATCTATCTATCTATCTATCTATCTCCCTCTTTCTCTTTGGGTTACTGACTGACTGACTCACTCACTCACCCACTCACTCACTCACTCACTCACTCACTCCTCACTCACTCACTCACTCACTCACCCACTCACCTACTCCTTCCCTCCCTTACTCACTCCCTCCCTCACTCCCTCCCTCCCTCCCTCACTCCCTCCCTCCCTCCCTAACTCACTCACTCACTCACACACTCACTCACTCTCTCTCTCTCTCTCTCTCTCTCTCTCTCTCTCTCTCTCTGAGCATTCCATCAAACTGTCCCTTATCAGTGAACCTCTTGCATTTAGATACGTTTGTTCTAAACTTCCTCACTTATTTTCTGGCTTTCAGTCTGAAACCCTCATTTCATCCGTTCTGAGTTTCTCCTCATAAGTCTCAAGTTACTCTGCCGGTTAAATAAATGGGAATGTGTATCATATATGATGAATGGGCGCCAGGGAGAGGTGTCCTGCATCACATGCCATACACAGGACAAACAAAGGCTAATAGTTTTCTCGAAATCTGTTTATTTTTCTTTTTCATGTTTTTGTACTTTATGTCATTTTACTTTTTAAGGCGAGGATCGATGGATGTGTACTCTTATGATGATTAGAGGCTGGAAATTAAAATTTTGTACGTTCGCCTCGAACACGACTTACTGTCCATATAAATTGGGGGAGTTCTTGAAACAACGACGACGCTGGATGTTATCGGATTTGGCCAATACATTCCTAGTAGTAAAGCATCTTCCTCGACTGGTGAGATACAATGCCCGCTTTACGGCCATGTACATCGTGTACATTATTCAGATGTTCTTTACGGTTATGGTTTCTCCAGGTAAATATATCTTCTTTTATTGCTTCAGTCTTTGTGTTGTGGCCATGCAGGGCCATCACATCGAAGGGTTTTAGTTGAAAAAACTGATACCAGTACATATTTTTTTAAAAATCTCCTGCTTATTCTATCCGCGTGTTTTTTGCCTAACGACTAGTCTATGGGATCGAAAACAAGCTAGTATTGGTTGTCAAGAGGTGCGTGCACAAAAATAGACACACAGATACACACACATATGCGCATACACACACACACACACACAGACACACACACATATATATTTATATATATATATATATACGAGAACAAAGTATACGTACGCCGCTATATATGTATATAAAATAATACAAATGGACAAGAACGCAAAACACCCAGATAGACGATACAAAAAACATGGACTGGTCATTCGAAGCCTTTAATCTTCAGTCAAGAACCGGATCATCCTCGCAATTTCGGCTGATTAATCTTGAGATTGCTCCAATCTGGCCAGCCTCATGGAAAAGCTAAGCTAAGAGTATTAGATTCCTTTTTGCTTTAATGAATTTTGCTGTAATGTTAAAAGAGAGCGGGGCCAATTGAGGTGAAATAATTGTGCCATATTGTTGTTATATGATGCGTGTATGATTTATGTTGTGGGCGGAGAGCACGGGGTCCAAGTCTTGGGTGTATCTTAAAGGCGATGCCAACATCATTTGGGCAATACTGATGAATTATTTTCCCAATCATGCAGATGATGTAGCGCTCACGGCGGCGTTGGATAGAATAAAGCTTGAGTTTTCCTAGTCGACCCCAATAGTCAAGACTTGTCATGCCTGCTACCTTTTTTTTTATTTGACCTTTCAGTTGCTCCAATTTTCATGATGCTTTGCTTCGTGCGAGAAAACCACTGTGTACAACAGTATTCAAAGTGGGCCCGGGCAAAAGTAGAGAAGAGAAAGATAATGGTGTGGATATCTCTTGACTCGAAAGTTCTGAGGATCCAGGAGCACATTCTGCGGGCCATGTTAACTTCGTTGTTTATATGAGCGGCCCAGATTATGTTATTGTCCACAATTATTCCTAAGTTTCTGATGTTGTTGGATGCCATGAGAGTTTCACCTGAAGGAAGGGAGTATGGGAATTTCAGGGTATCCTCTTTTCTGAAGTGGATTAATTGAAATTTGTCTTCGTTCAGCAGCATATTATTCTTTTCCGCCCATTGGATGACGGCCAGTGGAACTGAAGGCATGATCGGTCACCCACTTCATTGATGACCTTCTGGATCTTGGAGTCATCTGCAAAGATTCTTATGTTACTGTGCTTGATGATGTCAGTAATGTCATTGATGTAGATGATGAAAAGAAATGGGGTCCAACACAGTGCCTTGTGGAAAACCACTTCTGACTTTGGCTGGGCTTGATTTTACTCCTTCAACTACAACGTGTTGGGTTCTGCCTGTCAGGCAACACTTGATCCATTGTAGTAACTTTTCAGAGACATCAATGTTGGATAGTTCTTTCAGGAGGATCTTATGATCCACCATGTCAAAGACCTTGCTTAAATCAAGGCAGATGACGCCAGTATTCGAACCTTCTCCCCAAACTCTCAAAATGTCATCAAAGTGATGCAGAAGTTGCGTTACGGAACCCATGTTGGTTTGGGTTCAGCAGTCTGTTGCTTTCAAGGAAGTGGCTTATCTGTGACCTCACCACCCTCTAAAATTCCTTGATGATATGAAAGGTGAGCGAGATTGGCCGGTAGTTCATTGCAAGGGACTTGTTTCTCTTTTTGAAAACTGGGACATAAAGTTTTGAGGAATATAACCAGCATCTAATGAGTTCCTCCACTGCAAGTTGGTGAGGACACACCTTCAGGATACAAGCAGGATACTGCTGAATTGTGTTTAATTTCGTTTATTGTCGCTAAGACATCAGGGGCGCGAAACGTTATGTCTGATATAGTGTGTTGATTAACATTACTTATACTGTCCAGATCGGCCATATCAGGATTGCCAAATACAAAGCAGTACTGTTTCTGCAGTATCTTACTCATGGTTTTGGCGTTATCTTGGAGATTGCTATTTTCATTAATTAGAGGATCAATAGTAGAGACAGTGACCTTGTGTGTTTTTGCAAAAGAGAACACTTTGGGGCTGATTTTCTCAACAGCCCATTTCTCCTCAGCTGTTCTTTGGTTATTGATGATAGTCTTCATGCATTGTTGGAGGTTATATATTTTTGATTCGAGCAGGCTGAATCAAAATCCGTCGTTCATGAGCACCTGGTAAAGCTTGGGTATACAAACCGCTACGATGTTTAGGTACCACATGAGTTGGATCGCATTTCCATCTGTGATTCGCTTTATAAACGGAATGAAAACGCGCCTTCTTTAATTGTGATAGGTGATGAGAAATGGATTATCTACCGAAATGTTCAAAGAAAGCGATCCTGGAGTAAGAGACATGAGCCACTCTTAGCCACCCCAAAAGCGGGTCTTCACCGTAAAAATGTCTTGCGCTGTGTCTGGTGGGATTGGAGAGGAATTCTGTACTATGAGCTTCTACCAAGTAACCAGACAATTAATTCTGAGAAATACTGCACACAACTGGACGAGTTAAAAGCAGCGATTCAAGAGAAACGTCTAGAATTATTTAACAGGAAGGGTGTTGTTTTCCAACATGATAATGCAAGACCGCAGGTTCTTTGGGAACCAGACAAAAATTGCTGCAGCTCGGCTGGGATGTGTTACCCCACCCTCCATATTCACCAGATATTGCACCTTCGGATTTCCACTTATTCAAGTTTCTGCAGAATAGTCTTAATGGTAAAATTTCAATTCCTTGGATGACGTAAAAAGATACCTTGATGTATTCTTTGCCATGAAACCACCTCGATTCTGGGAAGAGGGTATGTTCAAGTTAAAGGAAAGATGGAGACGCATTGTGCAACAAAATGGTTCATATTTGGTTGATTAAAAATGTAATGGCACGTATTTATTGACCTTTTTCTTTCCTTTAAAAATCGGCACGAACTTTCCGGTTAACCGAATATTTAACCAATTGACAAATAAGAAAATAAAGCAATGTATTTATTATTGACATAATGCCTCTCCCAAGATACAAAATATTTTAAATTTGTTTTTCTTTGTTCTTTGCAGGTTCCACCCTAATAATAATTGTTGCTGGATTTGACGTGCTGTTCGGAATAACTTTTATGGTGCCTTCAATCTTAGTTTGTGCTACAGTTTTAGCGTATATGTTGGTCTGTCTGTTTGCTCCGTCGAAAACCCAAACCAATGTCACCATTTTCTTAACATTCATATTTGGCGCTGCTCTTTCATGTGTTTTAATAGGCACTGCCGTCTATATAATCAAAGACATTATCGCAGGTAAGTTATAACTTATGTGCGTCCCTTTCTCGGTCTGTCTGCCCTTCTCTCTCTCTCTCTCTCCTCCTCCTCTCTTGTACATGTGAGTGTAGTCTTAGGGGTAAGTTGCCGTAGAGTCTGATCGCTGCTCTGGTGATTCCTTATTGCTTACTTTGCATGAACCACACAACTCCAAATTCATCCCGATTGTAGATTAACTGTCTTAAATCAAAGCAAAACAAACAAATTACTTTTTTTATCAGTACAAAGACGCTATAATGGAATAGTATTGTGGCTGGGTGCCGCATTTTACTTAATTATTTGCCGCAATTAATCAGCAACTTTTGTATTTTGCAATGACTCTTGAGATAAGTATGAACTGGATAAATTTCTGCTCCATGCACAGGACCAATTATCTCCAGCAAGTTGGAATCGATGTAGAACAGTCTCAAATAACTCACTGATGCACCAGCTTCAAAAATATAATACTAATAAACCTTAAGTACGAACATTAGGAACGATGCCGTTGTATGTGACTATGGTTTGACATTGCCAGAAATCTCAAGCCATAGAGCTAACTTAAGGATTAAGGGAAAAAAAGTGATGAACCTCTGTGGTTTACACTGTCTATTTACTTTCATTTATGTCCTGCAGAAATGCGACCTGATGACAAATTTGCTACAATATCACGCAAAAAAAAATGTCGATGAGTATTTCTTCAGAAATGTTTACGTTCTGTGTTCAAATCACACGTAGGTCAACTTTGTCTTTAATCTCTCCGAGGTCGATAAAATTTGCCTTGTACCTAAACCACTCTAGTTGCCAGGCCTTTGAGTAGATCTATGCTTGATCCAGGAATGCGGTTAAGTCAAAGTGATGAGTAGTGTTACAGCAAGTCTGACAAACGGCGACCACACCTGCTCACTACCAAGGAAGCGCTGGAGATATCTTAGCCTCAGCTTATGACCGCGCATCAACAGCCACAGCATAACCAGTCCTTCATCTATTCGGCGAGTGTTGGCAGCAAATGTAAACCGATGCAAAGCATAACAGCCAGGTGGCATTATATGGTGGATGTTATATAAGCATTCGCCACCTCCGCCCGATCATGCAGAAATAGCTTTCTTTGCGACCAATTCTAGGTGGGATTGGTCACTCTGCTCGTCACCTCGTCTCAGTTCTTCTTCGCCTTGAGATCCAGTCCAAACCAAACCGCAAGCAAGTTAAGCAGCCCCTCCGACCAGTTTCCTACGGCGTTATTATTGAAAATGAAACTGGGATATCAGTTTAAAGCGAAAATCTCAAAGAACCAACCACCACCTTTTCATGGATGATTTGAAGCTTTAGAGCAAGGATGAGGCACAAGCGAATTCATTGGTGAACACGGTCCACGGTTTTAGTGTTGATATTAAGATGGAGTTCGAATTCAAGAAGTGTGGTATAATGATCCTGAAATGAGACAGGTACAGTCCCTGGTACGATTAGAATTACCAAATAGAGGATTGATTAATCAAGTTGAAGAGGACGGTTATAAATACCTTGGTATTCTAGAGCTCGACAAAATCATGGAGAAAGCACAACTGAGAAAAGCCCAGTGTTGCTTGCCTCTTTTAGGTATTATATTTTTCATTGTTATTGACTTTTTACACGACACTTTATGTAACCCCACTTTGTCCTTCATGTTTTGTAATGTCCAATATTATTTTTATCGACCCTTGTGACTAATAAAGAAAGGTTATTATTATTGTTGTTGCTGTTGTAGTTGCTGCTGCAGCTGTCACTGCTGCTTCTGTTGCTGTTGTTCTCTTTGTCGACACCTAAAGTTTTGACGTTGTTTAGAGATGAAACATTTTCGCATCGGTGACATCATTAAGTTAAGGCCATCTGATTTTGACATTCTCAATTTTTTTATTGTCCTCTAATTTCTCGACAAGGAACACGTTCCTTTCTGGGTGAGACTGGCCACTCTGTCTGTCACATTGCCCCAGTTCTCGTTCACTTAGAGATCCGGACCGAACCAGACCTCGAGCAACTTGACAGATCCATTCGTACAGCGCTCCACAACGCTCTCCAGGTGCCGAGCTGCAGGCCCACTGACTTCTCCTGGTTAATCATTGCTCCGGTCACCGCTTCGTATCGTCTTATGGTAGTGCTGACCATCTCGATTTCCGAGGTTTCCGACACTAGCACAGTGATGTCGTCCACATTCGTCGACACGAACCTTCCGCATCCCAGGTCACGCGCGATGCACCCCGAAATCTCCAGCTTCCGCAGAAATGACTTGAATGCCAGTACGTAGAGGAGTGACAGTGGGCATCCTTGACGGACCGAACATGCGATACTAAATGATTCTGAGATGTGGCCATTTACTTTGCCCCCCCCACGACAATGCACTTTCATGCTTGGTGCTGAAGAATTGGTTAAGAACCAATCTCGCAGCCAGCACGTCGGTTGCTATGCCTCTACTGAGTGCCTCTTCTAATTTCCTAACTAAGTGGGTGTTACTTTATTTCACTGGTAGTAAACAGCTGACACTGTAGTGCATCTCCAGCGTTAGATGCTGTTCAAAGAGAATAAAATGATAATAATACTGTAAACAACAACAACAACAACAACAACAACAGCAACAATAACAACAACAAATTATTGATTCCTGTCTTTTGCAGACCCAGAAACTGGAGATCATTACTTGATATTGTTTATCGTCTTCAGTGTTTTCTATGCCGCCATTTTACATCTTCACGAAAGTTGGAACATATTTCTTGGTCTTTTCTACATGTTCATGATTCCAGCCATGAACGTTTTGCTTCCGGTTTACGCCTTGGTCAACATTGTTGACCAAAGCTGGGGGACAAGGGATGGCGTGAGTATATTTATTTCAAATCATTTTCAATGCAGTTGAAATGCTTTGAGAGTTCAATCTTTTATTTGTTCCAGTCGTTGAACTATGGCCATGCTGGGGCACCACCATCAAAGAGCTTTACTAGAACAGTTCTACGCTATTACTTACGTTTGATATTCATTCTAACTGAACCGAACAGCTTGGTGATGGGGAAACCAGCATCTGTTGATAAGCGGTGGTAGGTACAAATAAAAAGACACACACACACATACGTACACACACATATATTATTCTTAAACAAGAATTTTTTTGACGTATGTCTCAGGAAGAGAATTTAAAGATTGTAGTTTTACAATCCTATAAATAATAATAATGGCATTTATATAAGCTTAAAGCTGATAGCGATCACCGTGCAATGACTAAGGAAAATAGCCCAATAATGGGGTATATAAGCCCTCGACAGAAAATGTAGGATTTCCCATCCTGTTTCTGTCAAGTTTAAGATCTATATTAAATAAATACCATTATTATTATTTAAAGGATTGTAAAACTCGACACCGTATAACAAAACCATTCTTACAGCAAAAAATATATATATACAAGAGTTAAGGAATGGAACAGATAAGATGCTGATTACATATATTTCATAGCGAGTGTAACCTCAGAAGTGGTAAATATCGAAGTGAGGTGCCTACGACAGGCCAAGGACATCTTGATAAAATGAAAGTTTACTTTGTCGCAATACACACACACACACACACACTCAAACACACACACACACACACACACACACACACACACACACACACACACGAGATAGAAAGTATGGTGGATAATTATATGTGGATGAATATATAACGAAAGAAACAAGATGAAAAAACACATTTCTTTTACAAGACTGAAGAATATATTAGAATCATCATAGCAAAAGTATTATACAATAATGTACAAAATAAAATGTTTTTCTTTCTACATTATAACCGTTTCGCTATGGCTTTTCAAATTTTGAGTTTTGGTTGCAATTCTAAATTAGAGGTTTTGTTTGCCCGGGGGATAATTTGTTACCAAGGTATTTTTCAGTAAAGGGGAGGTAAATCTGTAATTTTTAATATTGGCCTACATTTAGTTCTGGCTTATATCCTTCAATAGATGGGATACATCTTTAATTTTTCAGTATGGGCTTATATTTAATTCTGTCTTATATTTTTTGATAAATGAGGCCACTTTATGTTTTCGTACTTGTGTTGAGGTCCAAAATGCAAATTAATATATAATGGGAAGGTTAGGAATTGTGGTTGCAGTTGTTTTGCACGTCTGTCAATGTGTTCAATGAGATATATCTAGCGATATTGTAGGGAAGATATCTGTTGTCTGTGGACTGTACATCTCCGTTTGACAGACATTCCTGTTGACCATATAGAGATTTTATAGCAGCCAAAGCATCTGATTACATAAATGAAGTTTTGAGAAGCGCAAGTGAAATTGGAGTTATATATATATATATATATACTTACCCGTTCACAAACGCACTGAAGCATATATCTACGAAGGTGTATGAATACCAACATATATACGCTTATATACACTGCTACAATAACTCAAGCTATTGTGATACAATACATACTTAAAACAGGCATGGCTGCGTGGCTCGCCTTGCAATCACGTGGTTTCGAGTTCAATCCCATTGCGCCTGGGCAAGTGTCTATCAACATCTTCGGACCGGTTAATAGCTTTCTGAGTGAACTTGGCTGGAAGACACTCGTGGAAGCCCGTCTCACACACACAGACACACACACACACACAGACACACACACAGACACACACACACACACATGCCCGTACACACACACATGCCCGTACACACACACACGCACTCAACACGCTCGCACGCGCGCACACACATAATTATATTTGTATATGTTTGTATATATATGGATATTTATATATATATAAATATGTATATAAATATGTATATAAAATTTGTATATATATGGATATTTATATATATATAAATATCCATATATATACAAACATATACAAATATAATTATGTGTGTGCGCGCGTGCGAGCGTGTTGAGTGTGTGTGTGTGTGTGTGTGTGAGACGGGCTTCCACGAGTGTCTTCCAGCCAAGTTCACTCAGAAAGCTATTAACCGGTCCGGAGATGTTGATAGACACTTGCCCAAGCGCAATGGGATTGAACTCGAAACCACGTGATTGCAAGGCGAGCCACGCAGCCATGCCTGTTTTAAGTATGTATTGTATCACAATAGCTTGAGTTATTGTAGCAGTGTATATAAGCGTATATATGTTGGTATTCATACACCTTCGTAGATATATGCTTCAGTGCGTTTGTGAGCGTGTAAGTATTTGTTTGTGCTTAGGTATGCATCGTTGGGAAAATACGCGTTGTGACATGTAGCTTTTGTAGAAATATGTAGGTGCGTTTGTCTTTATGCAAAAGGTTATGTGTCTATAGTTTGCGTATGGAGTTTTCTACCTGGTTGGTGCATGAGTTCCAGTACCTATTAATAAGTGACTTGGAATGCATTTTCGGTGACGTTTTTATCACAGCATCGCCATTGCCACTACCACTGACCAACTAATATTGGTCAAACTCAAGAGAATGGAGCACTGAATATTATATAATACGACAATACAAACTGGTAGCGAGCCGTTTTGGCTCGGCCCTTTTGGCACCTCATCTTAGCCGTTAATAATTCAGCGTTGACTCATTTGACATCAAACGATTTAATGCCTCGCTCCTTTTGTGAGCTTCTCATTAAGTTTACATGTATGTGTTATGTCTCTGTTACATAATCCCCCTCTCTCTTTCTGTATGTAAATATTTCTGCGCGTGCATGTGTCACAAAAATAGGTTGAAACTCCAGTAAGTCGTGGCAAATCATCAGCGACAAACAACCGCGCCACTTGTCTCATTTCGATTCAAAACAATGCATTTTGAGAATTGTTTTCTTTGGGCATCGAAGAATTGTGTTTCATAATTTCTAAGACTGTATAAATACAGCTGATTGCTACCTTTTCGCCTCTGATAATAAATATCTAGAGATGCAGATCAAGCCACCGATAGATTCTACGTAGTCAAGCAACCTGCTAGAAATAGTAACCAACATCCCTACAGATTGCATCCTACTATGTAAATGATGTTTATATTAGAGGACCCTTAACAGACTAAGCGGTCACGGTTGGAATACGTTTGAAGCCAGAACAGCTCATTGAAACCACGTAACACCTTGGGCAAGTATCTTCTACTTTTGTCCCAGACTGACCAATACCTTGTGAGCGAATTTGAAAGAAGGAAACTCATGAAATCTTGTTGAGTGTGTGTGTGTTTGTCCACTACACCACCGCTTGACAACCGGTGTAGATTTGGTTACGTCCCTGTAGCTTAGTGGTTCGACCAACGGAACGATAATATAAATGCCAACTTGTTCTTTTCGACAAAATCCTTCAAAAATGCTCCAGTATGGCCGCAGTAGAATGACTGAAACAAATAAAAGATAAAAAGAGAACAGGCTTTAAATTTTATTTATGTATTTATTTATTTGCAGAACAAAGCCTCCGCTCCGAATCTGGTTTGTTTCCCCAAAATCCGTAAACGTCGAAAAAAGAAAATGAAGAAAAAGAAGGATAAACGTAAGTTAATCCATGTTTGCTTCCTTCGTATTCCTTCACATTTCATCTTCACGATGTTGCCACAAGGGAAACAGAAACTATAAGAAACTCTCCCTTTGTGGCTTTGCTTCAATTCAGTGGCTACAGCTCACAATAGAAAAATAATTCATTTCTTCTAGTTGTTATATTTTTCTTTTTTACATTTCTTGTGCCTTTTAGACTGCAGCCATGTTGGGGCACCACCTTGTAAGGCTCAGTCGAATAAATTGACACCAGGACTTTTTCTTTTAATGTCTCGTTCTTATCGGAATTTTTTTTACCAGCCCGCTAATTAACGGAGTGGTTAACAAACCGTCTGGGGTCAAGCGGCGGTGGGAACACACACACACACACACACAACACACACACACACACACACACACACACATACACACACACACACACACACACAACGTTCTCTCAGCTTCCGTCTACCAAATTCACTCACACGTCTTTTGGCCGGCCCGATGCTTAAGTAGGACAGCAGAAAACATGTACTCAATGTACCGCGCAGTGGGATTGAACCCGAAACGATGCGACTGGAAATCAAATTTCTAAAACATACAACCACGTCTGCACCTTATTTTTTTAATTAATTTATTTATTTTCTTTTATTTCAGTTTCCCCAGGTTTGAATTCCAATCGTAGTTCCACTCGTAGTTTTAGCCTCTTCGACAACCATACAGAAGCATTCGAATACAAATTCTGGAAGTTTCTACGAGATCACGTTATTGGTACAACGGTGAGGACGGGTGGGTCAAAGCCGGTAATGGAAAAAAAACTCCGGAAGTTCCGCCTCAAATGTATTATCGGATTTTTGGTGTGTAATTCGATCTGGATGATCATCCTTGGATACCTCTTCACAAACGTTGCAACCCATAAGTCTAAGTTAAATGTTTTTAGTTTAATCAATGGCGCTTTGTTCGGGGTTTCGGTAGTCTTTCAATTAATTGGATTGACGGTACATCGAACCCAAGACACTATCGAACGTTTTATACGTAAATCGAATATACACTCGAAGCGACCCGAATGGATAATTACAAAAGACGAAAAGCTTGATGCTGTAAATAACTGAAGTGAAGAATAAATCAAAGAAAACAGAGAAAAATAAAAGGACAGAAAACAAATAAAAGAGAAAACATCTTGGGGCAAAAAACAGTATAAAATTTTAAAATAAATAAAAGCTCTTCGAAAATGCGGTGTGATAGGGACGGGAGGTGGCCACGCACACACTTACGGATAAACAGATAATTTATTCATTCAATGATATTTAGAGATTGGGTTGCGCCCATGCTGGGGCACTTACCTCAGAACATTTCAGTAGATCACATCAACCTTATTAATCGTTCCAGTCAAGTATTTATTTCAGAGATCTTTATTGGTTGGAAGACCAAATAAGGTATTTTAAAACGACACCTTTTAGTACACCGGGAGCTTATGACTGCGAATCCAAATTTGCAAGCACATTCTCACATGCTTCCTTCAATTTTCAGGCAAACACATAAATTATACATATTCTGTTATTCTTTTAGACGTTTTAGCGATGCGGTTGCGATCAAGCTGGAGCACCAACGTAAATTAGTACCCTTTCCACAGACCTTTTCTGTGGCTGGTTTCTACTGGAGTGGGTGGGATTTCATATTAACTTTTGTATGTGCTTTTTACCAGGTGGTTAGAACATTAGGTGTATGATGGAGTTTGATACCACTGCCCTCGTCTATACTTCCTGCCGGGACCGTCGACTCGTCTGGGAACGGGGATAGGAGAATGTCCAATTCCGTTTTCAAGTCATCCACATCCATATTGTATAGGTTTTTTGTATAGCCTGTCATGTTTAGAGACAGTGTCACAAGCAGCCTTTGACTTTCTCTATTCAAGGGTTTTTAAACCAATATTCACAAGCTATTATTTATAGCTCAATCTACTTCGAGTTCCATCATGTTCCTGCTTATATTCTTTTGTGAAAAACAAGTTAACACAATTTCTTAGGGTTTAAGTACCGGAATTGTACCATTATCAAAGCAAAAGGATTAAATCCAATAATAGCAAATGTAACAAAAATCTGTCACACCTTGGGCCTACTTAACAGAAGAGAAACACCTACAACCTTGTTTACAAAGCTCTACATGCATTGATGAATTCTAAACAATAACATAACCCCAAATTTAATCAAAATTTTTCCAAAACACCCTTCCTGAACAACGAGTCCTGAAAACCTAATTACCACTCCTCTCAAATGCACACAGATATGCGATTGCATATATGTATTTATATGTGTGTATAAATATAAGTGTATATGAATATTTATATACGTGTGTATGTGTGTGCATACATATATGTATAGGCATGTAAGTATAAGTATGTATATGTGTGCATGGATGTGTGTATGTGTGTGTGACCTCGTGTGTACCATTGGCGATTTTTTTTCCTCCGTCTTCCCTTCTCTGGATCTTTCCTTCTCCTATGTTTCCGACGAAGAGCTCCGCTCGAAACGTTAAACCCTCCTTCTTTCTTTGTTCCACGTCCTCGCGCTGTTGTGCTTTTTTGTGCTTTCTTGTTTGGATTAACTATATATATATATATACGTCGCATATGCGGCCTTCAGAAACCACTTACAACACAACAGTCTGTGTCCGGTATCCCAGAATACCGCCTCGGCGAATCTCAGCAAACCAACCTGCTTAGAGCGGAAGAAGCAGAAGTCGAAGAAGCCAGAAGAGTTGAAAATAACAAACAGAACCGTTGAGTATAACCAAAATGCAAGAACTTTAATTAAGAGTCCATAACAATTATGGAATAAATAAACAGTTCTTTAGAGAGTTCTTTCATTTACCTCTGAAATGTGTAGATTTCTTTTGGCGAGTTCTTTTATTCACCAATCTAATGATTTATCTTCTATCTTTTTTTTTATCTCTTTTTTTTTAATCCCGACTGGACTCTGTTGTTAGTTCCGAATTCACGGTACCATTCCGCATATCTTTACGTTGCCAAGTTCACATTATTTTCGCAGCAAGTTCAAAACCTTCCACCTTACAAAGACACTAACTTCGAAGCCTTTTACTACCATCCTAACATCAGACACCAAATGACTTTTAAAACAAACTTATTTATTTAGGTTTGACAGACATTCTCTAGAACAATACTCAGTGCAAAATCAAATATATGGGACTCTAGTCAACACCATCTTGAACTTGTAACTTGTCTTTTGAGGTCTCTGGATGAGACTTGCAGTCAACTCGTACAGACACAAAGCAAAAGCCAAACATATAATAATAATAATAATAATAATAATAGTAATAATAATGATGATGATAATAATAATAATAATATAATAATAATAATAATAATAATAATAATAAGAAGAAGAAGAAGAAGAAGAAGAAGAAAGGTACAAGGTTACAAATTTGTAACACACGTGAACCAGCACATGTCATTGGTTAATACGCATTTCCTCGGCAGAGTAACAAGAAAAAAAATCCAACTTCACTAGCATTTGATCTCAGAGTATAGTGGGTTAAAAATTCCACCGAAATCATTGTTGCTTTTTGTCATATTGAGGTCAGCAACAATTATAAAACAGTATTAGTTCTAGTGAATCGAAATCAGTGTTGCGTTACATAAAATAATGAGTTTGATCGGGTTGTGACACCCTCACCTCTTACCTGTTATAAATAGGCCCGAGAACCAAGAAAAGCCGTAATATATTTTAATACAGCAATAGACACGCGGCTCAACCTATATTTTTTTCTTTTTTATTTAAAATCAAGTGATATTTGCTTTGTTTTATTAAAGCAAAAACAAGCAATGGAAAAATAATGTTGAAACAAAAGCAAAAAAGGCAATTATCCTTTTCCCATACAGGATTAAAAGGATGCACAATGGCCCAGTGGTTAGGGCAGCGGACTCGCGATCATAGGATCGCGGTTTCGATTCCCAGACCGGGCGTTGTGAGTGTTTATTGAGCGAAAACACCTAAAGCTCCACCTGGCTCCGGCAGGGGATGGTGGTGATCCCTGCTGTACTCTTTCACCACAACTTTCTCTCACTCTTACTTCCTGTTTCTGTTGTACCTGTATTTCAAAGGGCCGGCCTTGTCACTCTCTGTGTCACGCTGAATATCCCCGAGAACTACGTTAAGGGTACACGTGTCTGTGGAGTGCTCAGCCACTTACACGTTAATTTCACGAGCAGGCTGTTCCGTTGATTCGGATCAACCGGAACGCTCGTCGTCGTAACCGACGGAGTGCTTCTATAGATTTTAAAAATCGCTGGTTGCCAATCATGGTCATGTGCAACGTGTGTGCGAGTTAGGTTTTGATGGAAACCACATAAGTACGAGGAGGAAGGCACCATGCTGGAAACGTATTAGAAAGAATGAATTATAAACGCAAACAAGATTGCATGGTTGTTAAAGCGAGAAATATCAAACTTTACTGCAGTTGTTGGTAAAACTTTTTTTTTACTCTTACCCTCATTATTAATGAAAACACAGCAAACGTGACTGTGTGGTAAAAAAAAAAAAAAGCTTGCTTCCCAGTCACATACCTCCGGGTTCAGTCCCACTGCATGGAACCATGGGCAGGTGTCTTCACCGATAGCTTTCACTACCATCATCATCACTTTCTCACCCTCTTTTTCCTTCTCTCTCTCTCTCTCTTCTGTCTATCTCCCTCCTCCCTCTCCCACCCCTCTCTCTGTGCCTTTCGTTAACCTCACCATCAGAATATCACTCCTCTGCTAAAATTATATTTTGAACTCTCCTCCTCTACCTTCAACTACCTTTTTAAACCACGTAATGAATACGAAGTTCCCCCAACCGCACGTTATGGACGCTTCTCTCTGCCTCTTTTTCTTCCTCCCTCATTCTGTGTCGCCTTGTCCTCTTTTTCTCTCTCCTTTGTCTTTCTCCTCTCTTTCCCTTCAACTAATCACGTGAAAGCGTTACAATTACATTCCCTCTACCTCACGTCATGGACGCTTCTCTCTCCTTCTTCTTTCTCCCCCTTTTCCTCTAATCACGTGAAAGCATTACGAACGGGCTAAGCAACACAATGACAAGCAGATTTATTATAAGATGGGGCATTTGTGGAGGATCTACTCTGCGACCCATGAAAGGTCCAATCTCGATTTGTAGAAATTGACGAAACAGTGTTTTCGAGGGAGAGAAAAGAAAATGAAAAAAGAAAAAAGAAAAGAAAAAGAAAAAGAGAAGGGATGTGTGGTTAAGAAGCTCGATTGTGAACCACATCGTTTAGGCTTCAGTCCCTTTAGCAACTCGAAGTGACTTCACGTAATATAAACCCCAGACAGACAAATGCCTTGTGAATAAACTTTGTAAACCGAAGTGTGTAGAAGCCCGTCGTATACACACATACAAAGTACACACCCATACAAGTACACACCCATACAAACACACACACAAGCGTACACACACACATGTACACACATGCTCACACACGCACACAGACACATACACATACACGCACACACATACAAAAACACACCCGCACACACACACACATACACGCAAGCGCACACACTCACGTGCTCACATACGCACAAACGTGCACACACACATACACCCACACGCGCACACACGCACACACATGCACACACGCGCACACACACACACGCACATACACTCACGCGCACACACACACACACACGCTCACACACACGCACGCAAACACACACACATGCACACGCACACAGGCACACACGCACGCACACACTCACAAACACACACGCACACATACACACACGCACACATGCACACACACACACGCGCACACAGACACACAAACACACATGCACATACACACGCACACAGCACACACACGCACACACACACACGCACACACACGCACACACACACACACACACACGTACAACACACACACGAACACACACAAACACACGCATACATACACACGCAGACATGCACTCACGCACGCACACACAGACATACACACACACACACACACACGCAGATACACACACACGCGTACACACACACACATACGCACACGCACACACGCACACACTCACAAACACACACGCACACATACACACACGCACACACGCACACACACACACGCGCACACACACACACAAACACACACGCACATACACACGCACATACACACGCAGAAAGCTTGCGATTTAAAGACAGGAAAGATTATCAGAAGGGTTTTAAGCACTTGAAAGAGCATTGAAATTAGTTGCTAACCCACTACACACATAAATTCTGTCATGAATAAAAACAAACCCGAAGCAAATCCTCCTCCCCCTTCCCTCCTCCTCCTCCTCCTCCTCCTTTCTGCTGTAGGCACACAAGGCCTGAAATGATGTCAATCAATCAACGTGTGGACGCTGGTTGCTCTCGTTCATACTTTACGTTTAAATTTCTATAAGTTAGAATTTTTATCACTTCTTATTTTGAACTTGACAAAGACAGACGTACTGCTGAAATATCGTTCAACTAATAAAATATCTTACAATCGAATCGCGCTCTTCGTCTTGGCTAATAATAATATAATAATAATAATAATAATAATAATAATAATAATAATAATAATAATAATAATCCTTATTCAGGGATCTTTTGAGCTGGATGGGCTACTCGACCAGAAGGAAATTCTAACTGGGCCCCACCTGCAAGGTCATGTGCTGTTTATCTTGATATGAGATCACCATGTCGCGCACATATGGTTGTGATGCATGTGCCTGGTGTACTCTTATCAGACGGGTAGACAGGATGGGTATACTGGGCTTCGTATATTTTACCCCAGTGTCACTTTGATGGCACGCACTGCTCTCTCACTCAATAATAATAATAATAATAACAACAACAACAACAACAACAATAATAATAATAATAATAGTAATAATAATAATAATAAAATGTGTCGATTCTCTGGGACTTCCCCGTACATACCGACAAAACTATAAAAGCTAATAAACTGGATATTATTATAAAAGATCAGTAAAAAAAGATGTGTTTATTAATTGTCATGAGTATTCCCTTCGATCACAATATAGCGGCGAAAGAATTTGACAAGGTCAATAAATATCAAGACTTGCAAATAGAAATTGAAAAAAATGTGGCATCTCAAGGCGACTACAGTACCAGTGATTGTAGGATCTCTAGTAATGATAAAAAAGGTACTGAAACCTATTTGAAAATGATACCAGGCTTACTATCCCTACAGGAAATACAAACAATCGTGTTAACTGAAACGACTCATTTACTGAGAAGAGCATTATCGCTGTGAAAACAACATCCATTCATGAATTCATTTATTTATTAATTTTTAGATACATATTTTACTTGTGAATTTGCGCGTGTAATCTGGGAATGCATACAATGAGCTTCTCTGCCCTAGGTGTGCGGAAAACACCCGGCGAGAAATGGAAGAAAATTAGAAGAAAGAAGGGGAAAAAATAATAATGTTTTCTACTATAGGCACAAGGCCTGAAAGTTTGGGGATGGGTTATAGTCAAGTACATCGACTCCAGTTCTGAACTAGCACTTATTTTGTCAACTCCGAAAGGATGAAAGACGACCTCGGCAAAATTTCAACTCAGAATCTAATAATAATAATAATAATAATAATAATAATAATAATAATAATAATAATAATAATGATAATAATAATAATAAAAGAAATTGGCAAAATGTGGAATCTCAAGATTAAAAGAACACCTGTTGTCATAGGTGCCCTAGGAATGATAGCAAAATGGGCTGCTTACTAACTAGCGCAGATATCAGGAAATCTCAAAATGGAAGAAACTATACAAATAGTGCTCATGGGCACTGCCCGTATCATACGTAAAATATTGTCTAAGTAATCTCCAAAATATTTTAATCCGTAAACAGAGTCAAAATACTTTCAAATGTACATAACAGCAAACACCTTTTACTGCCATCTTAACGTCAGACTATCATCTTATAATCAATTGACTTTCAAAACAAACTTCTAATTTACTTATGTTTTGACAGACATTCTCTAGAACAATACTCAGTGCAAAACCAAATATATGGGACCCTAGTCATACCACCAACTCGAACTTCTAATTTGTTGTCCCTTGAGGTCTCTGGGTGAGACTTGGAGTCAACTTGTACAGATACAAAGCAAAAGCCAAGCATATGATAAAAGAAAAATAATGATGATGATGATGATGATGATGATTATCTTTTATATTTAAACGAGTGAATATAGTTATTTAATCCAGGATTAAATTTAGAAGCCGTTGTATCTATGTAATAATGGATTTTATTAGGTGTTTTCGCAGAATATTTATGTGTTAAACTATTCTTCAGACATCGGTTATTCAAAGCATTTATCATAGCTCTTCCTGTTGCAAATGTTATAAAGTTTATTATTATAAGAGACTTTATTTATTTTATCAGGGTTAATGTTAGTACTATGAGGTGATACTGTAATATTTTTATCAGCATTTATACTAGATTGAGATGTACTAAATTACAGTAGACTATGATTGGATTTCTTGACTGAATATTTAAAGATACAGCCGTTATTACTAATAGTATTTAATTTTTTGCTGTTTGTTACAGGCTGCAATACTATTCGCTATATTTGGTGTAGAGGAATACCCAAATTTGACGGTATGTCAATTGAATATCTTATTTTATCTGCTAGAGGGTGGAAGGAAATACTTATTCAATTCATGGTATATCCGAGGCCATCTTATTTCTATAAAGGGCATAAAACCATATGATAATCATGTTACATAATCCATTTCTACTGTTTTTGTTGTCATTATATAGATTAGAGATGTTTCTCACTCACAGATACCCGAACTGACCCGAGACAGACGCGGACATTCAGTTTTTCAGCAGTTCATCTAAGAGAAGGTGTATCGATACAAATCCAGTATCCTGATAACTACTGAACTCATGGCACTTGCTGCACCACACCAATACAAGTTTGAAGGATGAAAGAAATGGACTGGCTCTGCACAAAACATGCGCACTATAATAATATTCAACATGCAGATCGTTAATGAAACCAAAATACCGGCAGCAACATCATCGCACTTCCTTCAAGTCCAGTGGCGGGAGGAAAAGAAGCGATGGGGACAGACAGCAGATGCTACTAGAAATCTTCAACTGTAACCCTACACACAAGCAGCCAGGAGGTGACGGTCGTTTTCCTAAGAGTTCAGCTGTGTCAAAATGACATAAAAGTCCGTCAAATTAGTATAGTATAGTTGATTCTACGTTGAATAGTTCTCTTACGGTCATGGAAGTTGCAACGATAATTCCCAGGTTTGAATCTGTTATTATGTTCTGTCCTTTTACTTAGGGTGAAAAATATGGAGCTAATGACCTGTACATGATGATCGAGACTGTTTTGATTGATTGCCCGATGTTTACTTTCAATAAATATAGAATGACGTCAGCAGGCAAAATCGGGTTGCAGAAGAAAAGGGAATTCCAGAGCTTTGACGTCAGGAGACGAAGGGATTGGAATTCGATTTAATACAGAGTATTTGGGATGGGAAGACTCAATATAGGCGACGAGGGATAGGATTAGCGAATAACTTTGCTTCAAGTTTCCTTTATTTTTAATTGAAAGTGATTTGCACGTAGCATATTCTTTGAAGCCGTCAAATGATTAAAGCAAGAATAAAAGGATTTTGTGTGACGGAGTTCAAAGCGCAATAGGTGTGTCATGATCACGTGATCTTATGAAAGTGCAGTCAAGTACATCACAAGTGGAACAACAATAAGAGCAACAACAGTAGCCTTCTGTTCTGATCATGACTTGAGCT
>NW_021831827.1:0-17500 GCF_006345805.1 Octopus sinensis | reverse complement strand
TAAAACTTTGAACTTGATGTAAAAGAAAATTCCTAAACACCAAGTTTTGAAGTGATTCTTTCTCACGACAGTAGACTCACCATGGCAAGCATTAAAAACTTCTTCATGATGGACGGCAACATATTGACGATTTATTGCTGGCACAAATTTTTTAGCTTGATGTAACAGAGAATTCCTAAACACCCGCTCCTGTAAATTTTAATCCACTTACAGCCCCATTTAGACCCCTTTACACATTTTGGTTAATATAACCCGATTTCATTCGGGTCTACTCGGGTCACATTTTATAAGATGAGGAAGTTTGTCGTAGAGGTCATTTTAGGAAAAAAATATTTGCTATGCAAACTCGCCAGCACTTTTAACATAGGTGTGCATATTTTCAGCTCAACCGACCACATAATGCACACATTATATATATATATATATATATATATATATAATATATATATATATATATATACCTATGTGGGTTATTTTTCTGAGTATGCATTGTCTGGAGACTTTTATTTGCAGTTGAAGAAATAGCCAAATTTTTGGCTGCTATTTCTGAAAAGTTCGGTGTGTGGTAAAGTGAATTCTTTTACTTTACCATATTTTTATAAATTAATACTATATATATATATATATATATATATTGTATATATATATGTGTTTGTGTGTGTACGCATTATATATACAAATTATATATATATATATATATATATTGTATATATATATGTGTGTTTGTGTGTGTACGCATATATATACAAATTATATATATATATATATATATATATATATATTGTATATATATATGTGTGTGTTTGTGTGTGTACGCATTATATATACAAATTATATATATATATATATATATATATATTGTAATATATATGTGTGTGTTTGTGTGTGTACGCATTATATATACAAATTATATATATATACTAGCAGTATCGCCCGGCGTTGGTCGGGTTTGTAGGGAAATAACTATATAAGCATTTTTAGAGAGTTATAGCCAAAAAATAGCAAAAAATGCATTAAAAATGGAAAATAAATTAAGGTAATTTTGTTTTTAAATCGTTGACACATCGTAGATATTTTTAGAGAGTTACTTCCCTTATATAATAGCGAAAAAAATGCATTAAAATGGAAAAATATGAAGGTAAAGTTTTTTAAAATCGTAGACTTATCGTAGACGCGCGCTAATACCCAGAAGGGCTCGATATGACTCACGACTTTAAGATACCCGCTTTTGGTTAAACTGCACCGCAAAATGTGGGAGTAGTTAGGAATCTAAATCGTAGGAGACAGACACACAACTTCACTTTTATATATAAAGATATAAGCCACGTAGTTATATACACATTCTTAAAAGAAAATGTTATTTTGAACACAACATTTATAAAGAATAAAATATCTTTTGGTTTTTCTTAACCCTTTCGTTACTATATTTCTGACCAAAATACACCCCTTATGTGTTTCAATTAATTTCTAACGTAATCATAAATTTAGTCTGGTTTCATTAAACAACTATAACTTTTTTATTTATCAATATATTAACATGAATTTTGGAAGATAATTAATGAAATGTCCTCAACCAATTTTATACTATTAATTTTGTCACAAAGTGACTCTAATTGCAGGTAGATACAGGTAAATTCAACAAAATATAAAATTATTAAAATTTTGTTCAAACATCGCTATAGAAAATGGGTTATTAGCTAATATTCAGTTGGGTATACAACAAAATTTTACGATAGAATTTGTTATTCTGGGTAACTTTCTGATACCCATAATAATATTTATGGCAAAATAGTCTTAATTTCATTTAAGGTTGTGGGAAATAACAAACTATCCTTTCTTTTGCTTTGTTTACGTTTAGCGTAACAGTTCGTTTCCGCCGTAATGATTTCAAATAGGCTCATTCGAAAAAGTAAAAAGAAATAGTCTAAGGCTTTACTCTTCTGGGAAAGTCTGTGGCTTGGTCCAGTTTCTTCAGAAAAATCACCGAAAGAAACAGTCTTTAAATTTTCACTCCATTCAGGTGCCAATTCATTTTCTTTATCGCTGTCGGATTCACTGTTTTCACTTTAATCGTTGCACACTTGCAAAGAGAAAGGAGAAATTAGGGTGATAGCGTCAGTGAAACAGTTCGCTCCGTTTGTGTGTGTGGCCGTGTGCGTGTGCTGTAGCCCACACTAAGAAAAGCATTTGACATACACACCACAATGTGAGTTTTCCCTAAATTTTGCTTAATTGGGGTTGAAATTTTAAAAACTTGACCTGGCACGACCCGATGCATTCTACTCTTAAAAATGCTAGGTAAATTGTAATTGAAGAAATCCTATATTGTAGATTTCTATAAGAGACAAAGGGAGGCAGATAAAATCTGCCTTTTATAATAAGATATATATATATATATATATATATATATATATATATATATATATATATATATATATATATATTAAGTAGGTGAATGAATTATCCTAGTATTGATAATTCGGTTAATCGATACCTAGGTAGCAAATTCACGTCAGAAAACACGGTTGAAGCTACATGCCAAGGGCAGAAACCCCGTGTTCTTGTGTGGTAATTTGTGTGTTTTTTATATTAATAAATGAAAGAATGGAGTCGAACGAAGATTTTAACAAAATTCCTTTATTCTCAACACGTTTCGAAGACTGCATACTCTTAATTCCGAAGGAATAAAGGGTGCATTATGCCGTCTTCTCATCAGGAAAGACAAGGAACCTCTATCAGCCTCAAGACGAACAAAAACTTTTTTATGACTGCCTACATGGTGTCCACAGTGATAATGAGCGTTTTTTTTATAAATCCGTTATAAGCAATGACGTCAAAATTGGTTGGAAGGAGGAAGTTCTGAAAATAAGAAGGGGACAGAATGTATGCTGTAGCGATGTCTTCTATATTGGTGCGACAACTTCTCGATTTTCCCAGAGAATTTCCAGGACTAAGTAAATTAGTTTGGCGTCTTAAGGACAACAATATAACTTTCAAGCTGGGTTGGTCCATATTGTCTGTATCCTTTCCTTTTGATAAGGGCAGGAAATATTGTTGCATTTGTAATTTCGAACTCTTCTATAGCCTTTTCGCCAAGTTCCCCTTGGTTAACACATTAATAGAAAAATCCTATAAATGTAAGCATTTGCAAAAACACACTTTCCACTCATATGAATGATAAATAATATAGATAACCTCTTTGGTTTTAATAATTAGTTTCACGTCTACACCACTGACATAGACAATTACTTTTATGTCTACTCCGTTACATGAAACACTAATACTAAATATCACTGGCGTATGTTTATCTCTTCCTCTCTACCACTCCCCCTCTCTCTATCATACGCTCAATCAAACACACAGACACAAATTTGTCACCCCACTACTAAATATATTTGACAATTGTCCCCACCACACACACAATTACACACACACAATTACACACACACACACACACATAGACACAAATGCAGTTATATACACACACTCATACACACACATAAACAATCAAACTCATTAACAAGAGCAAATACCCGCGCATTCCCATACATACAGCATACATTATGTCCCCTTCTTATTTTCAGAACTTCCTCCTTCCAACTAATTTTGACGTCATTGCTTATAACAGATTTATAAAAAAACGCTCATTATCACTGTGGACACCATGTAAGCAGTCATAAAAAAGTTTTTGTTCGTCTTGAGGCTGGTAGAGGTTCCTTGTCTTTCCTGATGAGAAGACGGCATAATGCACCCTTTATTACTTCGGAATAAAGAGTATGCAGTCTTCGAAACATGTGTTAAGAGTAAAGGAATTTTGTTAAAATCTTCGTTCGACTCCATTCTTTCATTTATTATATATATATATATATATATATATATATATTATATATATATAAAACTGAGAATGTGTGTCTGTCTGTCTGTGTGTTTCCCTAAAACTTGAGAACTACACAACCAATTTAATAATTAAAATCAAACTAAAGTATAATATAATCGTAACATAACAAAAGTAAAAATAGCAATTGGTATAAAATTGCATCAAGGATTTGAACTTGAATAAGTGATTTCACATGAATGGGAATAAATTAAAAATAAAATTAGCGTTCAGAAATGGAATAGTCCTACAATTCCAGTTTGTTATATATTTTCAGCATTGTTATCACTAGCGATATCAAGATATAACTTTGTATTTTGTATTTTATGTGTAGATGTATATATATATAGATGTACATGTAATATGTACACATATATATTCACATATATACATGCACTAGCACTATGACCCGGCAAAGACGGGTCATAATGCTAGTATATATATATATAAATACAGATATATACACTTTGTATATATACATTATATATACATATTTATATATAGAAAACACACGCACATAAATTAACCCAATAATTATCGCCACCACCACCACACAATCATGAGAACAAATATTTGTTCTCATGATTGTGTGGTGGTGGTGGTGGTGGTGGTGGTGGTGGTGGTGGTGGTGGCGATAATAATTCTCTCTGTGAATGCAGACAGACGTAGAGAGAGAGTGAGAGAGAGAGAGAGGATGTGAGAGAGAGAGAGAGGGGATGTGAGAGAAAGAGTGAGAGCGCTGGCGAAGGCGGCGGGGGAAAGATAGTTAATTTATCACACGTCGTTATAGAGAAAAAGTCAAGGGAAGGGAGGAATGAGAGAGAGAGACGGAGGAAGACAGGCAGGTAAGAGAATGAGAGTAACGAAAAGAAACTTGTCAAAGTGTGGGTTTTTTTGCCGTAGTAACCACAGCTTTTGAGATAGGGATTTCTAACCTAGCCCACTCACATCCTCATCTCATTTTACATGTCCCTGTAAATTTCGGAGCAAATCCGACGGGATCTAGTGCCCTTTAACCCGTTCCAATGCCAAAACCAGGCAAACAAACTTTTCGCATTTGAGATTTATAGATATTGATAAAAGAAAGATTGCATGTGTCGGTGTGTATGTGCATTTCAAAACGGATTTACCGATTTTCACGTTGGCTTCCAACTATATCATATTTTCATTCACATATTTGCATTACAAGAGGACTAATAGTTCAACTAATGACTTTCCAGATGATGTAAAACTTGCCACCATTATATACTAAGAAGATATTTAAACTACTTTTTGTTTTTTATGTGTGCATGGTAGTCTCATTTTCATAAAATGTGCTCAGCAGTCCATACTATGTAAGCGAAAATACCAGCGCTTTATGGGTTAATTAATTTAGGTGAAAACCATTCTAGACGATTTGTTACACTTTGTAAGTATCTACTTCTTTACTACAAGGGGCTAAACAAACAAGAACAGACAAACTGATGAAGTCGATTATATTGACCCCCAGTGCGTAACTGGTACTTATTTAATCGACCCCGAAAGGATGAAAGGCAAAGTCGATCTCGGCGGAATTTGAACTCAGAACGTAACGGCAGACAAAATACCTATTTCTTTACTACCCACAAGGGCTAAACATAGAGGGGACAAACAAGGACAGACACACGAATTAAGTCGATTACATCGAACCCAGTGCGTAACTGGTACTTATTTAATCGACCCCGAAAGGATGAAAGGCAAAGTCGACCTCGGCGGAATTTGAACTCGGAACGTAACGGCAGACGAAATACGGCTACGTATTTCGCCCGGCGCGCTAACGTTTCTGCCAGCTTGCCGCCTTTTACACTTTGTAAGTATCAAAGGGTTAAATAATTTAAAAGATGTAAGAAATTAATGCTAGGTTTAATTAATATGTACTTTTTATTGTCATATACACGGTTACGTTTGAGTGTTTATTAATTTCAAAATTGTTAGAATCAGATACTACATAATAATGGGTAAGCCGTAAAAAGAAAATATTTTAAAAATAAAGATAGAAAATAAAAAAAGACTTACTTATTATTGTCTATCACCCCTAATATTAATATTGAGCTGGACAAGTAAAGATAAACAATAGACTACTGGACAAAAAATTTTAAAATTTTCAGCGTTCCCCAAGAATAATACCGGAAATAAAATCGGCAGAAGAATAGTGGAAGAGGATATTTCAGGTTAAAACCACAAATAAATAAATAAGAGGGCACGTCTATGATTATAAAATAAAGGCTTAAAGAGGGGTCAATATATCAAGATTAGTTAAAACTTATTATTAAAATAATTTAACTAGGTTGTCTTCAAAGCAGGGATTTAATATAGAGAGGAAAAACTGGGAATATTTTGTATGAGGGACGAAGATTTAGATGAACGGTGGAGGCGCGTGGCTTAGTGGTTAGGGTATCAGCATCATGACCGTAAGATTGTGGTTTCGATTCCTGGACCGGGCGACGCGTTGTGTTCTTGAGCAAAACACTTCATTTCACGTTGCTGCAGTCCACTCAGCTGGCAAAAATGAGTAACGCTGCGATAGACTGGTTTCCCGTCCAGCTGGGGAACACATACGCCATTGAAACCGGGAAATCGAGCCCATGAGCCTGGCTAGGCTTTAAAAGGGCGCATTTATTTTTTAAAAATTATTTGGGGTAGTAAGTTTATCGGTAAATTAGATTCGTAAATAAAGTTATTAAGCGAGACAGAATGAAATACAAAGGGAGGTATTTGTAGCGGCACAAGCAGTCAGCGCCATACTGGATGAGAATTTGCGGCAGCTATTGCTATCTCCGAGACTGGATCGAGATCTCACCATGCGTGAGATCACAACGATATCATGAACCTTGCCTCCCATTATAAAATGGTGACCCCGAACGTGCAAAGGATCTGCGGCAGCCGAAAGGAGCGACAGAACGCCAGAAGAATCAACTCAACTTTCAGCCATCGTTCCTGTCTGCCGCCACATTTGAATTGCCCCACGTGGAAACAGGACATTACCAGTCGCGCGTCATTTTCTGGCGACTTTTTCAATTGACAAAAAAAAAAAAAATAAAACAAACAAAAAACATTACACAAAGAACACACATACACAAAGAACACACATACAATCACTATTTTTGGAATTTTTTTTTGTTTTCTTTCAGCTCAACAACAGGTTTACCGACGAAATTTTCTTTCATGTCTGTGCATACAGTACACGGTTCTATAAATTTTGCTAAAAAAAAAATGTTTTTTCCTTCTCGCACACACGCTGTTATTTCCAACAACACTTTTTGTTGGTTTTTTGGTCCTTTTCTTTTTCTCCTCTGACAGAAAAAAATGAGCTTACCTAATTTTCCTTCTTTCACTGGTGACGTCACGGTTTAGTTCGCACAGTTGGAGGCGTATTTTGCGGCACATGCGGTGCCTTCATAGCGACAATTAAATCTTTTCTTTTGTAGCATTCCTGCACCACTTGCTACTTCAGTCAGGGATCACATTACTGATCCTCATCTGGATGCGACTTATGAGGTAGTCAAATCCGAGGTTCTCCGACGGAACACTAAATCCGCGGAGTCTAAGTTTAAGCAGTTAATGCAAGATGAAGAGCTAGGAGACAGGACGCCGTCTCAGTTTTTACAGTATCTCCGTAAGCTCAGCGACACGACTGAAGACAACTCGCTCTTACGGAAGCTTTACTTCTCCCGGCTACCTCCTAATGTGCAGACCATCTCAGCCACAGCGGTTGATAACAATACCGTGGATCAACTAGCTACCATGTCTGATAAAATTTTAGAGTTCGCTATCCAGCCAGCACCTCACCATGTCTGCACTTGCTCAGAGGTTTCCTCCTATGCATCTTCCTCATCGCATAATGATATTTTGGAGAAACTTGCTTTTTAAACTCGCCGGATGGACGCTCTTTGGGGAGGGCGCTATAACTCTTCACGCCGTCGCAGTCGAAGCCGGTCCCGCTCACGCTCGTCCGATTCCCTTTCGTCTAGCTCCGGTCTTTGTTGGTACTACACCATGTATCAGCATAAAGCCCGTAAATGCATTCAACCTTGTACTTTCCAGTCGTCGGGAAACTACCTGCGGAGGGCTTGAGCGTGTCAAGCACTTCCAGCCAATTATCCTCAAATCGTGCATTTTTTGTAAAAGACCGCGTGCCTAACGAGTCGTTCATGGTTGACACCGGTTCTAGTTGCTCTATTTGGTCTTTGCGTCTCGCTACAGACAAGCCAAAGCGTTCAGAGATCACCTTGCTCGCGGTCAATTGGTCTCCCATTGCGACTTACGGTCAAGTTTCCTTACATATTGACATTAATCATCGCCGGGATTTTTGGTGAATTTTTGTCATAGCTGATCTCCCACATCCTATTCTGGGTGCGGACGTTTTGAACAATTTTAATCTATTGGTAGATGTCAGGCGACAGAGACTCTTCGACGGTTCGACATCTTTGTCTACACCTGCAAAGGCCACTACCAATGCTGTTCTCAGTCATTCATTTTTGTTGCCACTGCTGGTGATGCATTTCATTCACTTTTAACTTCTTTCCCAGAGCTGGCAGATCAGCTATTCCAAACGGCAAAACCTACTCACTCGGCCCTCCACTATATTACCATCACTGGGCCGCCTGTCTTTTCACTCCCGCGGCGACTTGCTCCTGACCGTCTTAAGAAGGTTAGGTTCAAGTTTAAGCATATACTCCAGCTTGGCCTTATTCACCCCTCCACTAGCCCTTCATTTGGCATGAAAAGGGAATTCTGATTTTCGACCGGTAGGGGATTATCGACGTTTGAATGCGGTCACTGTTCCCGATCGTTATACTATAAGAAATCTATCTCCAGGACTTTTCTAATTTGCATGGTTGTACTATTTTTTCTAAAGTCGACCTCGTTCGTGCCTATCATCAAATACTAGTCAATACTGAGGACGTACAAAAGCGGCCATCACTACACCCTTTGGCAGCTTCGAGTTCCTTTTTTTGAGCTTCGGTTTGCGGAATGCTACGAGCACGTTCCAAAGAATTTTCGATGAAGTTGTCCGTGGACTTGATTTTACGTTCGCTTACGTTGATGACATACTCATTGCAAGCGACACGCGTGAAAATCACCTCCAACACTTAAATCAACTCTTTCAGCATCTTCGCGCCTACAATGTGTGAATCAACCCCGATAAGTGTGCTTTCAGGTAATCCTCTCTGGAATTTCTGGGGCATTATATCAACTCAGATGTTATCAGACCTCTCTCTTCCAAAGTCGATGCATTTCACTACGCCAACTCCGTCACTTTTTGGGAGTCGTCAACTTTTACAGACGATTTATTCGTGATTATGCAGACAGCTATTGAAAGCAAATACAAAAAAGAATTCTCCTATTGCTTTATCTACTGAGGCGTTATCTGCTTTTGAGTCGATCAAGAAAGAAATAGCGTCTGTTCTGTTGCTTGCACATCCGGTTCCCGATGCTCCTCTCTCTTTAACCGTTCATGCATCGGATTCTGCGGTAGGTGCTGTTTTGCAGCACACACCGCAGACAATCAGACTAAACCTTTGGCGTCTTTTTCTCGTCAATTAAAGCCAGCTGAACGTCGGTACATTACGTTTGATCGCGAGCTCTTGGTGATCTACCTGTCAGGATCATCCAGCTTTGGACACTTTGGATTTAGCTTCTACCAAGTTGTCCTGTTGCAAGTATGCCTATATCCCATTTCCGTCTGCTGAAGGCACCATTCTTTGTGGCACAGCTACTGGTTAGGCCGTTTGTACCTGAGAAGCACCAGCGCTCCGTTTTTGATGCTTTGCATTCACTGTCACATCCTGGCGCCTCTGCCTCGGTGAAGTTTATTACGGCTCGGTTTTTCTGGCCTAATATGCGCCGAATGATCACCGATTGGGCACGCTCTTGAGTAAGATGCCAGCGTTCTAAAATCCACAGGCATATTCGCGCTCCTCTTGGACAGAGTTTTCTCCTCCAGTGACTCGCTTTCACCATATCCACATTGATCTGGTTGGACCATGGGCTCTCAGTCGCGGTTTCTCTAACATATTGACACGCGTCGATCGTTTCTCTCGTTGGCCTGAAGCCATTCCAATAGTGGACATTTCCGCTGAGTCAGTTGCTCGAGCTTTCGTTTCTACTGGGTTGTTCGCTTTGGTGTCCCAGCCAAAATAACCACTGATCATGGATGCCAGTTCGGATCTTCCTTATTTCGTGAATTGTCACGAATCCTAGGCGTTCGTCACATTCGTACGACCAGCTACCACCCAGCCTCCAACGGGATGGTCAAACGTTTTCAGAGGCAACTGAAGGTCGCTCTACGCGCCACTCTTTATCCGCAGTCTTGGACAGAATTCCTGCCTATCGTTGTCTTGGTTGTCGCACTGCTATTAAAGCAGACTTAGGTTTCTCCTCTGCTGAACTCCTTTACGGTACCACCATGACACTCCCTGGTACAATGTTAGCGCCAGACAACTCATCGCCTCCTGATCCAACGTCGTATGTCACCAGACTTCGCTCGTATTTCTCAAGTCTTCCACCCATGCATCCGCGTGACCAGTCTATTCCCTCTCATGTCCCACTAGGCATTGACAAATGGACTTTTGTTTTTGTTCGGGATGATTCTGTCAAGGGACCTCTCGTTTTTCCTTATAAGAGACCATTTCGTGTGCTATCGCGCACACCCAAAACCTTTAGTCTCGACATCAATAGTCGGACAGAGACCGTTTCGGTCGACAGACTTAAGAGGGCACATTTTGAGGTGTCCACACCCTTCGACGACACTCCAAACACGCCCACCTTTGATCCATTGCAACCAACTACACATCCACCCACATATGCACCTTTGACCACACCATCACCTACACATCCACCTTCGACACCACAACTTAACACAAACACACCTTAAGTCACCAGGACAGGCCGCACTGTGCATTGGTCCAAAAAACTCACTAAAACTATTTGTATCTGACAATCTCTTTTGTGTTTCATGTGACACACAATTGCTTTCTTGTGTTACTGAACAATTTCAATACACTGCCATTGAACATTTTGTCAAAAAATGCCAATTCATATTTCTTGCAATTATTTTTCTATTTGACTTTTTTTGTACCATATCTTGTTGGTTGCGATCAGTTATCATCTTTGCTCTTTCTTGTGCCTGCTCCAATAATTCTGTTTTTGCACTGCCGTACTCAGGGGAGAGCCCTTGTAGCAGCACAAGCAGTCAGCGCCATATTGGATGAGATCGCGCGGCAGCCATTGCCATCTCCGAGACTGGAGCGAGATCTCACCTGCATACATTTGCCATGCGCGAGATCACAACGAGGCTCGCGATGGCAAACTGGATATAAGGGCCCAACAAAACAGATTCTATCTCTTCTTCACCACAAGCGCTTGCTAAACACACTTCGCAGGCTGGGTCTCCAGGCTGGTCCTGTCTGCATGTCGTATCTCCAGAGGCAATGGGCTCGCGTTAACGGAGATGCAACGAGACGCAAACAGCTTGAGATGGCATAGTAAGAGCAACACACTTCATCTATTTTGTGTAACTTGTAAATAAACTAGTTGTGAATTGCTTTTTACTTAAGACTTCTTTCCTCGCCGGCTGGAGACTGAAACAACACAAAGAACAATTTTAAAGGGAGAAGGCGATATTCATTCGATATGGTGAAACTTGCCTCCCATCATATATTTTAATAATATAACATGGATATTAATATGCATAAACAGAAATAGAATTGCCAGTCAAGGGGAGGTAATAATTAATAAATTACTGGAAAAACCAAATTAGATTATAGAAATTAGTGAATGGGACCAAAAGAGTGGAAGAGATCTACTTAAATAATTAAATAAATATATTAAATAAATCAATAAGTTAACATTGTACTTAAATTGATAAAATAAAGAGGTTAGATAAAAAGTAAAAAATATATAAATTAAGGTCTTATGAGACAGGTGCAAGGTATAATGTCGATAAATTATGTTTAATTATAAGGTATGTGGTATCATAACTATAAAATGTTAAAGTATTCGTCTAAGATACAGGAAAAAATTAAAATGAGTAATTTATGTAACTAAAGGCTAGATGATAAAAGAAAATATAAGTTAGTGTATTGTGAGATAGGTGTATGGTACAATATAAGCATCGTGGCACTCCGTCAGATGCGGTGATGAGGGTTTCAGTTGATCCACTCAACAGGACAGCATGCTCGTGAAATTAATGTGTAAGCGGCTGAGCACTCCACAGAGCGTGACAAGGTTGGCCTTTTGAAATACAGGTACAACAGAAACAGGAGTGGAAAAAGAGACCGATAGAATAAGTATTAGGCTAACAAAGAATAAGTCCTGGCCGCACTCAAATGACTGAAACAAGTAAAATAATAAAAGAATAAAATAATAGGTATATATATATATATATATAGGGGAGATGTACACGCATAGCAAGTGATTTGATCTGAGATCGTGTGCTGGAACGAAAATAATTGCAGCGTGGAAAGTATTTGTAAGCCATTTAAGAAACACACAAAAGCCGTTCGATTCACTTCAACATTTAAGTTTAATTTGGCAAAATATTTTCGTCGCTAAAATCCGCGACCTGTTCACTGACAAAAATCCGTGCTGCATCTGAGAAAGTAACAGTTAGTTCGTCATATATATGTACGTATGTATGTGAGTATGTATGTATACACGCATGTATGCATGCATGCATGTATGTATGTAAGTACGTACATACGCCTGTGTGTATGTATGTATGTATATATGTAAGTATGTGTGTGTATATGCACGCACATACACACTATAAACTTAAAGCTATAAACCTGTAGTGATGGATAGATGTAGACTGACCACTCATCACAATAATATAAAATTTCAACCTTCCCCGCCGAAACTAGGAAGTGATTTACGACCCTCACCCCCAAAACAAAACTCTAAAACCTATTATCAGACATTTATCTCTATATCACAAAACACCAATCATGCACATTCATGCGCTCACACACGCACGTGCACACACGCACACAGACACATGTATATACACACACTCGCACCATGTATGCGCGCACACGCACACAACACCAAGACAATCACACACACGATTGACAAACGAGCACACATATATACACACACCATCCTACAAAATCTCTAAAAAAACACACATCCATTTACACCACAATGGACCCTGGGACCATTCAAAAACAGCCCACACACAAACACATGTATACATACACACACACAAAGACACATACACCCACACCCTATATACGCACACAAACACATACTCAATACCAACACACACAAAACGCATATACACACACACGCCACACAGATACACCCAACGGACATGGACACACATACGAACAAACACATACACATGAACACACACGCAACACACTAACAAACATTAACCATACACACACACACACACACAAGCGGGCACACATATATACACACACCATCCTACCAAACTTTTAAAAAACACACATCTATTTACACCACAATGGACCCCGACCAATCTAAAACAGCCCCCCCCCACACAAGCACATATATACATATATACACACACACACAAAGACACACACACAGCATTCTGACTTCCACACAGACACACATATACACACGCAGCACCATGCCAAATGCCATCCACACACATACATACATACACACACACACACACGCAACACCAAGACAATCACACACATGGTTGACAAACGGACACACATATACACACACCATCCTACCAAATTTCTAAAAAACACACATCTATTTACACCACAATGGACCCAGTGACCATCCAAAAACAGCCCACACACACACACATAAACACATGTATACATATATATACACACACAAAGACACATACACCCACACCATATATACGCACACACACAAACACATACTTAATACCAACACACGCAAAACGCATATACACACACATGCCACACAGATACACTCAACAGACATGGACACACATACGAACAAACACATACACACTAACGCACACGCAACACACTAATAAACATTAACCACACACATACACACACACACACAAACGGGCACACATATACACACACCATCCTACCCCAAAACATTCTTTAAATAACACACATCTATTTACACCACAATGGACCCTGGAACCAATCAAAAACAGCCCCCCCCCCACACAAACACATGTATACATATATACACACACACTCACACCAATCTGACCTCTATACAGAGACACATATACACACGCAGTTCCATGCCAAATGCCATCCACACACATACATACATACATACATACATACATACACACACACACACACACACACAACACCAAGACAACCACACACGCGGTTGAAAAACGGACATACATATACACACACCATCCTACCAGATCTTACAAACACACAGACACAACTATTCAATCCACATATGTATATATACACACACACACACACACAAAGACACACACACTCACCCTGTCCTGACCCCTAAATCATTGATGCTTGAAGGAGAGACAAAAAAACGGTAAATTCTTTTCAGTTCCGCATTACTCCTTCTTTTCCCCCAACCAAACATACCTACTGTGTCCCTTGAAATAGATAATATTCTTTTACGCTACCATGGCGGACAGGTCAGTTTTAGCTTCACTACTATTATAATGTAAATCTTTTTGAACTCATAATATTCTGTACGTGTATACTGGACTTTTTTAATAATTCCTTCTGGAAATTATCTTGAGAATGTATAATATATTTGTTGTAATCTTTTGTGCCCATTATTTCAATGAGCTTGTTAAACTTTTTTATATTCTCAACATGCTCTTGTCACCAAAAAATGTATATTTATATGGATTGTAGTACTCTGTGTCAACCAATATTCTGTGCATGTTTGAATATACAGATACAATACCAATACCAATATCAATTCCTTCTGGAAACTATCTTAAGCATGTCATTGAGAATGATTATTTATGTAGCAATCTTTTGTGCTCAATATTTTAAGGAACTTGTTGAACTTTTTTGTGTCCTTAACATGTCCCTGTTACCAAAGACTGTATATATGTAATGTAGCAATTTGCAACAACCTATAATTAACGCAACCAAACTTCTACATGTTACTTTTGACAATCTTTCTCCAAAGAGTGAAACCGGTAAAGTAAATAAACATCTTTTAAATTGCATTTTCAAACCTCCTTGTGTAGCATGTCCTGTACTTCGTTTTTCTACTGCACCTAATTGTTTTTCCCGTTTTCGTTTTCGTTTCGTCTTGTTCCACGTCTCTGTCCTTCTGTTGTAACAAAATGTCTTCTCCGTTTTCGTTCTGTTGATTTTTTCGTCTTCTTGTGATGTCCTGTACGTATATATATATTTATATATGCATGTATATATACATGTAGATGTCGGTACGTACATATATGTTTGTATGTATGCATATATTTTATTTATTACACTATATATATATATATATATATATATATATATATATATATATACATATATATATATATATATATGTATTTGTTGTTATTCTTATTCTTATTAATTAATATATAAAGGATTAAGGTAACTCCTCCTGAAGATTTAGAATCAAAATTAAAAGAAGAGTGCCATTGTTATCTAATGAACGATATTTCGACATCTCGCGTGTCTTCAAACGGTTCAAAAATTGAATTTGTCAATCTACTTCATTTTGATTAATATTAATATATAAAGGATTGCGGCAACTCCTTCTGAAGATATAGAGTCAAAATTTAAAGAAGAGTGCCTGCCATTGTTATCTAATGAACAGGACGAGTTACCTCAATCCTTTATGTATTAACCAAAATGAAGTAGATTGACAAATTTATTTTTTGAACCAGTTGAAGACACACGAGATGTCGAAATATCGTATTGTTATTATTATTATTATTATTATTATTATTATTATTATTTTATTATTATTATTATATTATTATCATTATTATTACCATTATTATTATTATCATTATTATTATTATTCAGTAGTTTTATTTTTATAGCGTGCTTTCATTTCACTACCGAGCGCAGCTCTGTGTGCCTTAGGTATGTGCTGTGATTTGTTGTGATGCTCTGATGGTTATTGTATGGAAAGTGTTCTGCGTAGGATGTGTGCAGTGCCTAGTAGTGCAATTTTCTGTATGTTATATGTGTTTGTAAGTCCTGGTGTTTTTGTTATGTATTTGTCTGACATTTTTTTATCATGCCTAATGCACCTACTATGATAGGAATTGTTTCTGTTTTTAGATTCCACATTCTGGTTACCTCTATTTCCAGGTCTTTGTATTTTGAGAGTTTCTCCATTTCTTTTAGAGACACGTTGTCATCTGACGGTATTGATACATCAATTAGAAAGCATTTTTTTCTTCATGATCTCTGACAACTATATCTGGTCTGTTGGCCTTAATTTCTCTATCTGTGTGTATCGGCATATCCCAGAGTATGGTTGCTTTCTCGTTTTCTGTGACCTTTTCTGGTGTGTGCATATACCATCTTTTTTCTGTTGTTATTCCATAATGTTGGCATAGCTTCCAATGTATGTAGGTTCCAACTCTGTCATGTCTGTGAATATATTCCTTCTTAGACAGGAGTGGGCAGCTAGAGATAATATGATTTATTGTTTCTTGTCATATTCTGCAGTTACTTGTTACATTTCTTTTCATTACATGTTTTTGGTAATTTCTGGTGGGGAGGCTTTGGTCTTGTGCTGCAATTAAAAATCCCTCTGTCTCTGCTTTGAGTCCTGGGCTTCTCAACCATTGCTGGGATTTTTCTTTGTCTATTTCTTTTGCATTTAGTTTAGTCCAGTATTTGCCATGAAGGGGCTTTTCTTGCCATCGTTTTATCATGTTTCGTTGCTGTTCTATTTTAGTTGGATTTCATTTGTTTTATAGCTTTTGTTGTTTTTCTATTTCTTCTTCTTCTTCTTCTTCTTCTTCTTCTCTTCTTCTTTCTTCTTCTTCTTCTTCTTCTTCTTCTTCTTCTTCTTCTTCTTCTTCTTTCTTCTTCTTTTCTTCTTCTTCTTCTTCTTTCTTTTCTTCTTCTTCTTCTTCTTCTTCTTCTCTTCTTCTTCTTCTTCTTCTTCTTATTTATTAGGTGGTATGATTTCTTGTTTGTATTGTCAGCTTCCTTAAATACTGAGAACAGTTTTTGTTTTGCTCGTGTTTTGCCGCTATTTGTATCAGTTTTCCTTCCTTCTGAAGTAGATATTTTTGCAGTCCTATGGTGGTTATTTTATATTAGTTTTTCCAGCTGTATAAAGCCTCTACCACCTTCTATACGTTGTATATAGTCTTTCTATGTCAGATTTTGGGTGGTGATGATGCATCCTAGATCCTGTCATTATTTTTCTTGTTTTCCTATCTATTTTGGTCAGTTCATTTAGTGTCCAGTTAAGGATATTGTAGCTGTAACTTTAACTGGGACAGCTAAAATGTTAATACCTATTATCTTGTTTTTAGCATTGAGCTCTGTTTTTAGTATTGATCTAAATCGTCTTAATATTCTTTTTTATTTCTCTTTCATTTGTGTGTTGTGTCTTATCTAGTTCATGGATTCCTAAGTATTTGTAAGTTTGGCTTTGGTCTAATTCTTTTATTTCATTGGTTTTATCTAGTGTGATGTTGCTACTCTTGAC
>NW_021831826.1:35000-62500 GCF_006345805.1 Octopus sinensis | reverse complement strand
CAATGAATATCATTGTCTCAAATGCTTACGATAGGGCTGATAGCGCAAACGTTCAAGTAATGGACAATCATTAGTCCTGAAACCTACACCTGCATCATTATTGTAATACATCACATGATGTGGATGTTAATTTTCATAGATCTCCCGAAATATAAGTCCGACCTTACAATTAATTTTTGCTTAGAAACTCTGTCTCCCTTTTCAGCTTCCTTTCAGCACCATAACCATGTCTCAATATTACTATTTCCTGCAACTATCTTTGCCAATCGACATTGCCATACATTCTCTTGTCAGTTAGATTATCTTCCTACTTTTTTTATTGTTTTAATTTCATTTGGCTTTTTCCTTCCTATCTCCTACTATAACTGAGGCAAATCATAAATTTTATTCATTATTATATATATCACTCTAGCTAACTCTACCCTACTTTCTGCTGATATTAACCGCTTCCACCTTCGTTATTCTAAGTAAGTGCAATCTTGCTCTTCCTAATCGAGGCTGAAGTCCTCTATTCATATTGAATTCCTTCCTAGTTCTTCTGTCTAGATTTGCTAATTCAGATCTTTTCCATCAACAAATTCTGCTGAATACCGAAGTAACGACACTTCCCAAAGTTTTTACAACCTTTACTAGATTTAGAACCCTTCGCTTTCCTTCATTAGCTTCTTCAACCTTCCGATGTACTCCTTAGCTATTTTTGTTTTCATTTCCATTGTTAGTACACTCTCAGATTCTAATACTCCGAAGCACTTATGATTCTCTGCCTTCAGTGATATTACTTTCTTGCTATCTGGCCTTCACTGCTGACTCCCTTTTCTGTGTGAAATCATGTTAAAAGTCTCTACATTGGAATTTGCCTGGTTTTTGTCTATTTGGATTTTATGTAGTTAGTTATGAATGCCTGATCGTGTGCGTTGCTTACAAACACTGTCTCCCTTTTCATTTTCCGTTCTGAAACCATATTAGTCTGTAAGTGTCCCTTGGCTATTCTTTCTGTACCCTTTCTGTTCCACTGGTGCTTTGTAATTTATTTCCAGAAATCATACACCTAATTAGATATTATTCCTGTCATCAGCTTCCACATGAGGGGCAGACAGGTGATAGCCGGTGATTATCCACTGCATTGCTTTGTTGGGATTATTTTGGCAAAGAATGTTTGACTTTTGGTCAGCCTCTTTGGGATTTTTGACCCCGTTGTTGATCATTTTATATATTTGCTTGGCTATTCTTCTGTGTACTGCTGGGGAAATTTTCAGCCAATATCCTTGTACGCTATCCGGTCCTGGGTATTTCCAGTTTGGCGATTTAATCACTCTGGCCCACATTGGTAGTCAAATATACAATGAGGCGACAGGTGTTTATACATCTGCTTTTACTCGACTTAATTACTAAACAATACTCTCCTCTCTCTCTTTCTCTGCGAGAATTTGTATGTGGGTGTGTCTGTGCGTGCAAACAGACCTTTATCTGTCCATTTCTAAACTCATACGTATGGATGTGTACGTATGGCCGCGTAAGTGTGTGTATCTGACTGTGTGTATATCAATAGGAATATGCCACTGCATATGTGTCTGTGTGTGTGTCTGTGTGTGTTTGCATATGTTAGTGCGTGTGTGTATGTGTATGTCTCCCTCTGTATATATGTGTGTGTATACATTCATCCTTTTAAACCCCAAGTCAAACACCCCTTCACTATATAGACTAATCTCTATATACTCTCATATATTTCTCATTCGCCCAATAATAGACTCTTCCAAGGCCTTCCAAATCTGATTCACTTTCTATTCAAAGATGCAACTGTTAATTTCCATTATCCTTTGCCAGGGACTTTCCTGGAAACTTTACTAACTCTTCGATCACGAAAATACCAGACACATTTATGTGAGAACTCCATGGTTTCCCAAAAGACTGGGAACGAATAATATCCTCGATTAAGGATATTATGCATTTCCGCATTTTCTTTTTTGTGCATATTTGTAACCACTCTGCACAGTTCTTTTATTGTTTCAGCCATTTCACTGCAGCCATGCTGGAGCAATGCTTTTTCACCGAACTTATTATATAAGACTTGTACTTATTCTATGAGTCTCCTTGCTGAAACACTAATCTACATGGACGTAAACTCACCAACATCGGTTGTAAGCGATGGTGTGTGAACAAACATAGACACAAAAACTCACACACACACACACACACACACACAACACACACACACACAACAAAATACTTATATTATAAATTATAAAATGAATGTTCTTGAAAAAGGCTAAATGATTTTCTTGCTCCTAATCTGTTATAATTTATGTCCCTCCGCTCAATGATCAACCACACCTTAAAACCATGATACCCAATTTCTGCACCACATTTTTCTGTTCAAACCGGTGTTTTAGTGGTAAACCAAACTGAGCAGTCACACTACATTCGACCTTTTACATGATTCTCTTTTGTATCAACGCTAAGGTATAATATATACTTTTATGTGGCTTTGGGGAGTGGCATGAACGGATTTCTTCTATTCGTATGTATTTCAATTTCTCGTGTAACGAACAATTCCTTTAACGAACATGGCTCGGAAAGGATTATGTGTATATATAGAGATGGCACTGGTTTGAGAAGTTTTGAGTCGAACTAATTGACCTCTGTACTTAATTTTTTAAGCCTTGTACTTATTTTATGGAGTATATTGGGTGAACCGCTAAGTTACCAGAACGTAAACACACCAACACAGGTCATCAAGCGGTGGGACAAACACTGACACAAAGACACACACACTGATACATACAGACAGACATATATAGACATAGAAGTGGCCGTAGAGTATGAAACACATGGTTCCGTGTTCAGTCCCGTTGCGAGACATTTTGGCTGAGTGTATTCTACTATAGCCAAGGGCCGACCATAGTCTTGTGAGTGGATTTCATAGATGGAAACTCAAATAAGCCGTCGTATGTGTGTGTGTGTATTTGTGTGTCTATATTTGTCCCTCCACCATCATTTGACAACCGATGTTGTTGGTGTGCTTACGTCCCTGTAACATAGCGGTTCTGGAAAATAAAATGATATAGAAAAGTACTAGGATTACAAAGGTTAAGTCTTAGGGTCGATTGTTCGACTAAAGGCGGAGCTCCACATGGCCGCAGTCAAATGACTGAAACAAGTAAAAGAATAGTCACGATAGGCTTCTTTCCGTTTCCATCTACAAAATCCACGTATGAAGATTTTGAGAGTCCAATGGCTACAGTAGAAGACATTTATGTAGAGTTCCACGCAGTGGAACTGAACCCGAATCCAAATTTGGAAGCAAGCGTCTTACCACACAGCCGCGCCTAAACATGCCCCCCTACACAGATTCAATCCAAGGAAACACGCATAAAGATGAAACACTCTCCAAGCCGTTCACTTTATAATTTGTTAAAACCATTAACATGGTATCCATTAGTGAGTGATGCTGTGTTTTGTTTTATTTCTCCTACACTTTGATTCCAAATTTTGCTACAACACCAGCAATTTCAGGGGAGGAGTAAGTTGATTACATCGACCGCAGTATATAACTGATATTCATTTCATCGACCCCGAAAGGATAAAAGGCAAAGACAACCTCGGCGGAATATTTCTACTTAATATTTAATATTATTACGTTCATGCATTTTTGAAATTGGGTGTTAAAACAGAAATTCTTCTATTTGGAGATGGTCGTCTGTTGCCAATGAAACACGCGCAATATATATTTGATATTCACTTTATGTTGTTGTTGTTGTTGTTGTTGTTGTTGTTGTTGGTACGCCGGGGGAAACGCTTAGAAGTATTTCGTCTGCGGTTACGTTCTGAGTTCAAATTCCACCGAGTCCAAATTCCACCGAGGTCGATATTGCCTTTCATCCTTTTGTAGTCGATTAAATAAGTACCAGTTACGCACTGGAGGCGATATAATCAACTTAATCAGCGTGTCTGTCCTTGTTTGCCCTCTCTGTGTTTAGCCCCTTGTGGGTAGTAAAGAGATAAGTATTTCGTCTCTCACTACATTCTGAGTTCAAATTCCGCTTAGATCGACTTTGCTCTTCATCCTTTCGGAGACGATAAATTAAGTACCAGTTACACACTGTGATCGATGTAATGGACTAGTCCTTGTGCTTCCAGTAGACAAGATAATTATTATTATTATTATTATTATTATTGTTATTATTATTATTATTATTATTATTATTTGAGGTTTAGCTGGCAGAATCGTTAGCACGCCGGGCAAAATGCTTGGTAGTATTTCATCCATCATTAGTTTCTGAGTTCAAATCCCCCGAGGTCAACTTCACATTTCAACATTTCGAGGCTATAAATTAAATACCAGTGAGTACTAGGGGCTATGTAATCGACTAACTCCCCCCATCCAAGAATATGTCAGGCTTTGTGCTTATAGTAGGAACGACTATTATTATTGTTGTTATTATTATTATTATTATTATTATTTTATTATTATTATTATTATTATTATTATTACTATTAGTATTATATAAATTCTTTGTCTCACATACTGTGATCTCCTCAGCGACTCTCTGCTACGCCTTTTTCTTCTTATCCTGCTTATTCTGTATTAAAATGTATATAAATGTCTACTTCTTACTGTTTGTCAAGTGGTTTGTTTATCAAATAATTATACTCGGAAACGATTGTACAAACGGAATTTCCCCACCTGGTGCAGCTATATATTTTAGTAATTATTTGAATGAATACACGCACATACACAACTCACTTATATTGTTTGTGTGTTGTGTTGTGTGGTGTGTGTGTGTGTGTGTGTGTGTGTATATAATATAAGCATAGTAGAAATATGTTAAAATATGTTAAAGAAAGAAAATATAAAATACACGTGGAAATGTAAGGATAAAAGATGAATATGTATATATATATAATATATATATATATATATATATATACAGAGAGAGAGAGAGAGAGAGAGAGAGAGAGACTTTTAGTGGGGGGCAACCAGATCGAACCTTCCCAAGTGTTACTGCCCGAGATGGTCGTGACTTGTGGGACTTGACTGAGGAAAGAGAGCGTTATTTTTTTACCATTTATATAAGTATGTATGTGTGTGTGTGTGTGTGTGTGTATGTGTGTGTGTGTGTGTGTGTGTGTGTGTGAGTATGTGTGTGTGTGTGTGTGTTTCAATCTATGTATTGAAGTTTCTGTTTGTTTATCTGTCTAATTATTTTTCGAATTGTCTCTCTCTCTCTCTTTCTCTCTTTCTTTCTTTTTTCTTTCCCTCTCTCTCTGTTCCACACTTTCATTTTCTCTCTCTTTTTCTCCTTTCTGACTTTCTCTCTACTCTCTCTCTCTCTCTCTCTCTTCGTAATGCTATTTTTAGTGTGCTGGTGCTGCTTGTAGGAACTTTAATCATTAATTAATGATGCGTTACCTTATGGCATTTTTTTACGCATGCTTGCCACTTGATAATATGTAAGCAATAATATCCTTATATATCATATATATATACATATATATACATATATATATATATATATATATAATATATATATATATATATATATATATAATAATATATATGCACTTATACACAGGTATGTATGATTGTGTATAGGAGAATATATTACTGAAAGAAATTCCAACTTTGAGTTTCATGATTTATTTACAATCCTATAATAATATATGATAAGATAAGATAACATAATGAAGCGATAGAATATCAAATATCCACTCTGATTGAACTAGTACTTTCATGCATTCTTCAAGTTGTATAAAAATAGTCATTGTCTGCATCATTCGAAAGAGAAATAAAGTCTCCATAAAGTGTAAAACATAGAAATAATTTGTATGGTGTTAGTAACAAAATATTTTGTTAGAAATAGGATTATTATCATCGGTCTTAAATTTAATCTCGCCAGTGTAGATATGTGTGTGTATAATATCAATTTTAAATATTTACAGGAAAGTAGCAAATATTGATTTACATTTACAGTGCCGGTTTCAACTATGACTTCAGTATTAATTTTTTACAGAAATTAGAAAAGGTTTATCCACTTATCTGAATATTCTATTACCTCATGAAAGTTTATTGTCTCATTTTGCGGCCTGTATCGGATAATAATACTGACCGAAGAGTACACATTGTTATAACCCGTTATGTGTTTTTTTAACGGCAGTATCAGTATTTTCTGTCGATGTATGTTATTCGCTGTACTTTAATATCCGGAAAATAAATCCATTTTAAGAAATTCACAATTCTACACGACGCAAAGTAATATAAGATGAGGTGATTTGCTTAAGAACGCAATACAATTCCCTTTACGGAATTGAAACCGCGATCTCGCTATCGCGAATGTAACACCGTTAACAGCGTGGTCATTCGCCTTGGACACCAATTATATTATTTAACATGTTATATGACATAGGTGGGACAGCATCCCAGAATCCTTCTTATTACTAGGCGTTTCCCGAAGCAACACCACTGAATTTACATGGATCCGAGAAAAATCTGAGCGTTACTCCTAAGTGATGTCTCTTGTCAGTAACGATATGGCGTTGTATCATGTAATGATAGAAAGTCTGACGCAGAAAATTGCGTGTTTGATGTGGTGATACAGTCTGAGAACGAGGCCAATTTTAGGACATATCTTTGTTTGTTTTTTTTTGTGTTTTACTTAGGGTGTTGTTGTCGACGTTGTTGTTTGCCCTGACTGATCGTAATTTTGCACAAAGGCATCCAATTATACCTACTAATTATTTTTATTCAAACATTAGCAACCATGTCCTCCATTGTCTAAAATAAGAGTGGTGATTGGAAAGAGATTTAGCAGGTATCTCCAGGTGTTTGATGGAAAACATTGTAAACATATCTGCGTCACAAGCCAATGTTTCTGATTGAGTAAAGTGTAGCAGTCAGAGGACATCCAGTCGTCATCTTCACAACCATTAGTATTATAGCATTGTCTCCGGTCTCTAGGTGAGCAGGATTTCCATGAATTCAACTGCTTCAGCACACATGCAAACCAAAAACCCAGAGGACACTTGTGTGTAGACCACTAATTACATGCTTCCACCACCTCAGATCTGAATGCTTCGCAATCTTCCCATACCCGCAGGACTTTCGAATGAAAAAAAAGTTGTACAGTTAAAAAGTATAGAGCTTAAATTAAAAAGATAATATTAAACAAGAATATCCAAGCAAAAAGTCGGCAATGCCTGTACACAATGCCTGAACACAAATTTACAAATTGCTTTGCAGCGCTTCTGTCGGCTATTCGCGTTCTGAGTTCCTTTCCGCCGAAGTCCCTTTGCATTTCATTTCTCAGAGGAGCTGAAGTCCAATTAGTCGACTGACCACTTCCCCACAAAACAACAACCACTGGCATTCTACCTAAGCCAGAGTAAACATTATATGAGCGGCAATCTAGGATTTCAGGACAAGAATTGCTACGCGGTGTTATATGTAATCATGTATGGTTATCTAAAAAATGCATCGGGATATATATACATACACAAACACGAACAAATATATGTGCGGTATGTGTGGTGGTGTAAGTGTACCTGTGTGTGTATGTGAATGTGAATGTGTGCAAATATGTACGTTGGTGTGTGTATATATATATATATATATATATATATATATATATATAGGCGTAAAGCCCTGTGAGTGATTTGGTAGACAGAAACTTAAAGAAGCCCGTCGTATATATGTATATATATGTGCGTGTGTGTGTCTATATGTTTCTATGTGTTATTTTATTGGTCACTTTTGCCGATCCGCTATGTTAAGGGGGGGGGTGTTATGGTTGCTTGGAACCAAATGCTCACCGACCAATTATCGTCAGAAATTAAATAAGTTTTCTCCATTATCTGAATATTCTATGGCCTCATATAAGTTTTTGATCGATTATTGGGATGGCGATATCTCATTTCTCTAGTTACTAAAATGCAAACCCGACGAATTTCCCTCCTTTCCCAGAATATATTTCAGTTGGTTGTAAATTATGCTTGTTGTTCACTGATGACAAGGCTCATGATCAGAGGCGTTTCGGTCATGATCATCCCGTCGATTTACTTACTCACAATATGTGTTGTGTTCTTTCCTTGGTGTTAAATCGGTAGGGTGTGAGACAATTGAATATCATTGTCTCAAATGCTTACGATAGGGCTGATAGCGCAAATGTTCAAGTAATGGACATTCACTAGTCCTGAAACCTACACCGACAATCATTATTCTAATACATCACATGATGTGGATGTTAATTTTATAGATCTTTCCGAAATATAAGTCCGACCTTACTATCAAGATGAAGCATCAATTTATTAAATGACATCTAGGATTGAATTATTCTGCTACTAAGAAGAAGAATGAAAGTGATGTTCTACGTGGTTTACTCTGCATGTGTTTAGTATATTGTAACCTTCATGTACATGGGTATCTCAATAAAACATAGCCTCGAATGTTAGGGACGTCCAGTTCACCCTGTGTAACTTGCCACAGGAGTCACACAGCAGATGCAGGTACTAGAGGTTAAAGACTGTACTAATCCCTAAGTTGTTCACTTGAGCATCCGCATACCAATTTATTATTATTCGATATACACAAAAAACTTTAGATTGTCTGAGTACGTTCGCGTATATATATATATAATATATATATATATATATATATATATATATATATATATATATTATGTATATATATTATTGTATATGTGGGCGTCTATGTGCATCTGTGTGTGGAGTACATGCACAAGTGTTCGGCTTTTAACATACACACACACATGCACATACACACACACGCACACGATCACAATATTGTATATATATATATATAAAAATACTCATACGCATTCAGAGATTAACACACATATAAAAATAGTGTATTCTCTTCTTTATTCTTTTACTTGTTTAAGTCATTTGACTGCGGCCTTGCTGGAGTACCACCTGAAAAGCGTTTAAGCCGAAGAGCCGAAGAAATTTACAGTTGGGCTTAGTTTTTGTAAGCCTGGTACATATTTTTTTGAACGCTTTTGCCGAACAACTATGTTAAGGCGGGAGTAAAAGAACTGCTCTCAAGCTGTGAACGGGTAGCAAACATAGTCACACAGACACACACGCACACAGGTAAACACCCACACACACACCACGCGCGCGCACCACACATACACTCACAGACACACTCACACACACATATGTATATATATAATATATATATAACGGATTTCCTTCGGGTCCGTCTACTAAACCCACTCACAAGTCTTTTGCTCGGCCCGAGGTTAGTAGTAGAAGACACTTTCCCAGGTGCCAAGCAGGGAAACGAAACCTGGATCTATGTGCTTGCGGAGCAAGCTTCTTGCCACATAGCCACGCCTATGCATGTGTGTTTATGTAGACGTCTATAAACAGGATGAAGAGGACAATCAAATGTTTAACTAATATTTCTTACGTGCGGTGTAACAACGTTATGGTGCTTGGAACAAATGCTCACCGACAAATGACTGTCAGGAACAACGTTATTCTATAAGTTGCATAGTTATAGAAAGATAGAGAGAGATGGAAAAATAAATCATATATATGTGTGTGTATATATAAATGTTAAATCTTAAAAGAAAAATAACAAAACTCGATTTATCTATTCGCATTCTGATTTCCTTTCCTGTTGAACTACCATTTGCCTTTCATTTCTCAGAGGTGCTGAAGTCCAATTAGTCGACTGTCCAATTCCCCCACAAAACACAACCACTGGCAATCTACCTAACCCAGAAACCACTTTATAGGCGGCAATCTAGGACTTTAGGACGAAGAATTTCTACGCGGGGTCATACGTAATCATGTATGGTTATATAAAGATGCATGAGGATATATATACATAAACAAACACGCACAAATATGTGTGTGTGTATGAATGTGTGCGCATATGAGTGTGTGTATGTTTTTCGTTTGGAATATATATATATATATATAAATATATATATTAATATATATATAATTATAATATACGTATATATATATATAAATATATATATGTATATATATATATATAAAAATTATTGTATATATATATTATATATATATATATATATATATATATTATATATAATATATATATATGAATGTATATGTGAGCGTGTGTCTACATGTGTGTTGGAAATCATGCACATGTGTACGAGGCAAAACACTCACACACAGACACACACACACATATATATATATAGGTATATAAGTACATATTTATATATTCATACGCATTTATATATAACACACACGCATGCGCACACACACATATAAAGGTGTATTTTATTCTTAAATTCCTTTACGTGTTGAAGTCATTTGCCCACGGTCATGCTGGAGCACCATATCAAAAGCCTTTAAGCCCAATAAATTGACATCAGAGCTTATCTTTGTAGCCAAGTACTTATTTTATTGGCCGCTTTTGCCGAACCGCAATGTTAAGGAGGGCCTTAAAAAACTTGCTGTCAAGATATGAATGGGCAACAAAACATAGTCGCAAAGACAGAAACACACATACAAAACAAACAAACTCACACACACACACACAAACACATATATGCTTCAATATATATAGATACATATAGAACGCACTTCTTTCGGTTTCCGTCTACCAAATCCACTCGTAAGGCTTTGGTCGGTCTGAGGTTATAGTAGAAGACACTTTCCCAAATTGCCATGCAGTGAAACTGAACCTGGAACTATCTGCTTGTGAAGCATGTTTCTTACACACAGCCACGCCTATGCATATGTGTTTATGTAGAAGTCTATATATAGATGAACAGGACAAAGAAATGTTTGAATAATAATTCTGAAGTGCATGTAACAACGTTATGGTTGCTTGGAACCAAAATCTCACCGACAAATGATCGTCAGGAAACAACTTAATTGTATTAATTTGCATAGTTATAGAAAGATAGAGAGAGAGGGGAAAAATAAATCATATATACATGTGTGTGTAGATACAAATGTTAAATCTTAAAAGAAAAGTAACAAAAAATTGATTTACCTTTATAGAGCCGGCCCCAAATATGACTTCGGTTTGAATTTTTGACAGAAATTAATGTTTTATCCACTTATCGGAATATTCTATTGCCTCATATAAGTTTTTTGTCTCAACCTTCCAGGTGCTATCCGAAAAGCATACTGAATGAAATACCCTGTTGTAATAATTCTCTAATTATTTTTAAAACGAGAGTGGCAGTATTTTTCTTGATGTATGTGATGGCTGAAATTCTTTAATATCCGGAAAATAAATCCATTTTCCAGCTAGTCACCATTCCTACACGTCGAGTGTTGAAATGGTCGCTGTGCAACATAAGATGAATTGTTCTGCGCACAAAACACCACTCGTCCAGGATCTGAAATCACGACCTTAATCACGATTTCATGTCCTCGACTTCTATTATATTACCAAAACTTCATTTTTCATATGTCCTGACAACACCCACAGAATATTCTTATCTACTTGTCGCTTTTCTAAAACAAACGCCATTGTTTTTACCGATTATTGGGATGGCGATATCTGCTCAAAAATATGACCTCATCGCTCTAGTTACTAAAATGGAAACCCGGCCAATTTTCCTCGTTTCGCTGAATATATTTCAGTTATTTGTAAAGAATGCTTGTTGTTCAATGATGACAAGACTATGATCAGAGGCGTTTCGGCCATGATCATGCCGTTGATTTACTTACATCGCAATGTGTGTTGTGTTCTTTCCGTGGTTAAGACGGTAGGGTGTGGGACAATGGAATATCATTGTCTCAAATGCTTACGATAGGGCTGATAGCGCAAACGTCAGGTAATGGACAATCATTAGTCCTGAAACCTACACCTGCAATCATTATGTAATACATCACATGATGTGGATGTTAATTTTCATAGATCTCTCCGAAATATAAGTCCGACCTTACAATTAATTTTTGCTTAGAAACTCTGTCTCCCTCTTCAGCTTCCTTTCAGCAACCATAACCAAGTCTCACTATTACTATTTCTGCAACTATCTTTGCCATCGACATTGCCATACATTCTCTTGTCAGTTAGATTATCTTCCTACTTTTTTTATTGTTTTAATTTCATTTGGCTTTTTCCTTTCCTATCTCTTACTGTAACTCTTGCAACTCATAAATTTTATTCATTATTATATATATCAACTCTAGCTAACTCTACCCTACTTTCTGCTGATATTAAACCGCTTCCACCTTCGTTATTCTAAGTAAGTGCAATCTTGCTCTTCCTAATCGAGGCTGAAGTCCTGTATTCATATTGAATTCCTTCCTAGTTCTTCAGTCTAGATTTGCTAATTCAGATCTTTTCCAATCAACAAATTCTGCTGAATACCGAAGTAACGACACTTCCCAAAGTTTTTACAACCTTTACTAGATTTAGAACCCTTCGCTTTCCCTTCATTAGCTTCTTTAACCTTCCGATGTACTCCTTAGCTATTTTTGTTTTCATTTCCATTGTTAGTACACTCTCAGATTCTAATACTCCGAAGCACTTATGATTCTCTGCCTCAGTGATTTTTACTTCTGCTATCTGGCCTTCACTGCTGACTCCCTGTCCCCTTTTTATGATTTATGATGCGCACATATCTATGGCAAATTCCATGCCTATATCTTTTCTTAAGCGCCTTACAATTCCTATTAAGGAACCAAAAAGATTCTAATCGTCCATCTTGAGCAAATGATTAATATTTCTTTTAACATCTCTAAACTGATACCCTGACTTTGCATTTCTTAGTACTGAATTGACGACAGCTAAGCATAACACAAATATTAATGGAGATAACGGGTCTCCCTGGAGAATTCCTCACCTGATATTAACTTTTCCTAAGACAGTGTCACCTGAGTAGAGATATAATTTCCAATTCTTTGCACTATAGCTGTAACTAATTAAGTCTCTTGTGTTGTCTGCAACACTGAATATACTCAAATATTCACTTATCCGTGAGTGTTGAATCATGCCATATGATTTTTATACTGTTGAAGTTTGCATTCTTTATTTTAGAACTGCTTTCACTGAGTGTAATAGATCGTGCGTTCCTCTAGCCTTCTTTCTGCAAACATTTCAGTTCTTCTGGTAGCAAATTCTGGTTGTCCAGTTGATTCTAAATGTTTTCTGTGTGAATTCATGTTAAAAGTCTCTACATTGGGAATTTGCCTGGTTTTTGTCTATTTTGGCTTTATGTAGTTAGTTATGAATGCCTGATCGTGTGCAGTTGCTTACAGACAATTTCTCCCTTTTCATTTTTCGTTCTGAAACCATATTTGTCTGTAAGTGTCCCTTGGGATATTTCTGTACCCTTTCTGTTCCACTGGTGCTTTGTAATTTATTTCCAGGAAATCATACACCTAATTAGATATTATTCCTGTCATCAGCTTCCACATGGGGCAGACAGGTGATAGGCCGGTGATTATCCACTGCATTGCTTTGTTGGGATTATTTTGGCAAAGAATTGTTTTACTTGTGGTCAGCCTCTTTGGGATTTGTACCACGTTGTTGATCATTTTATATATTTGCTTGGCTATTCTTCTGTGTACTGCTGGGGAAATTTTCAGCCAATAACCTTGTACGCTATCCGGTCCTGGGTATTTCCAGTTTGGCGATTTAATCACTCTGGCCCACATTGGTAGTCAAATATACAATGAGGCGACAGGTGTTTATACATCTGCTTTTACTCGTCCTTAATTACTAAACAATACTCTCCTCTCTCTCTTTCTCTCTCTCTCCTCTAATAACTTAATTAAATTTAACTCTCTATAATTATCTACGATGACTATGCGAGAATTTGTATGAGGGTGTGTCTGTGCGTACAAACAGACATTTATCTGTCCATTTCTAAACTCATACGTATGGATGTGTACGTATGGCCGCGTAAGTGTGTGTATCTGACTGTGTGTATATCAATAGGAATATGCCACTGCATATGTGTCTGTGTGTGTGTGTGTGTGTTTGCATATGTAGTGCGTGTGTGTGTATGTGTATGTCTCTCTGTATGTATGTGTGCGTATACATTCATCCTTTAAACCCCAAGTCAAACACCCCTTCACTATATAGACTAATCTCTATATACTCTCATATATTTCTCATTCGCCAATAATAGACTCTTCCAAGGCCTTCCAAATCTGATTCACTTTCTATTCAAAGATGCAACTGATAACTTCCATTATCCTTTGCCAGGGACTTTCCTGGAAACTTTACTAACTCTTCGATCACGAAAATACCAGAACACATTTATGTGAGAACTCCATGGTTTCCCAAAAGACTGGGAACGAATAATATCCTCGATTAAGGATATTATGCATTTCTGCATTTCCTTTTTTTGTGCATATTTGTAACCACTCTGCACAGTTCTTTTATTTGTTTCAGCCATTTCACTGCAGCCATGCTGGAGCAATGCCTTTTTCACCGAACTTATTATTTATAAGACTTGTACTTATTCTATGAGTCTCCTTTGCTGAAACACTAATCTACATGGACGTAAACTCACCAACATCGGTTGTAAAGCGATGGTGGTGAACAAACATAGACACAAAAACTCACACACACCACACACACACACACACACACACACACACACAAAATACTTATATTATAAATTATAAAATGAATGTTCTTGAAAAAGGCTAAATGTTTTTCTTGCTCCTAATCTGTTATAATTTATGTCCCTCCGCTCAATGATCAACCACACCTTAAAACCATGATACCCAATTTCTGCACCACATTTTTCTGTTCAAGCCGGTGTTTAGTGGTAAACCAAACTGAGCAGTCACACTACATACGACCTTTACATGATTTTCTATTGTATCAACGCTAAGGTATAATATATACTTTTGGTGGCTTTGGGGAGTGGCATGAACGGATTTCTTCTATTTGTACGTATTTCAATTTCTCGTGTAACGAACAATTCCTTTAACGAACATGGCTCGGAAAGGATTATGTGTTATATATAGAGATGGCACTGGTTTGAGAAGTTTTGAGTCGAACTAATTGACCTCTGTACTTCATTTTTTAAGCCTTGTACTTTTTTATTGGAGTATATTGGTGAACCGCTAAGTTACCGGAACGTAAACACACAAACACAGGTCATCAAGCGGTGGGACAAACACTGACACAAAGACACACACACTGATACATACAGACAGACATATATAGACATAGAAGTGGCCGTAGAGTATGAAACACATGGTTCCGTGTTCAGTCCCGTTGCGAGACATTTTGGCTGAGTGTATTCTACTATAGCCAAGGGCCGACCATAGTCTTGTGAGTGGATTTCATAGATGGAAACTCAAATAAGCCCGTCGTATGTGTGTGTGTGTATTTGTTGTGTGTCTATATTTGTCCCTCCACCATCATTTGACAACCGATGTTGGTGTGCTTACGTCCCTGTAACATAGCGGTTCTGGAAAATAAACTGATAGAATAAGTACTAGGATTACAAAGGTTAAGTCCTAGGGTCGATTTGTTCGACTAAAGGCGGAGCTCCAACATGGCCGCAGTCAAATGACTGAAACAAGTAAAAGAATAGTCACGATGGGCTTCTTTCAGTTTCCATCTACTAAGTCCACTTATGAAGAGTCCAATGGCCACAGGAGAAGACATGTGCGCAGTGTGCCACGCAGTGGAACTGAACCCGAAACCAGGTCTGGAAGCAAGCGTCTTACCACACAGCCGCGCCTAAACATGCCCCCCTACACAGACTCAATCCAAGGAAACACGCATAAAGATGAAACACTATCCAAGCCGTTCACTTTATAATTTGTTAAAACAATTGTTAAAACCATTAGTTAGTAATGCTGTGTTTTGTTTTATTTCTCCTACACATTGATTCCAAATTTTGGCACAACACCAGCAATTTCAGGGGAGGAGTAAGTTGATTACATCGACCCCAGTACATAACTGATATTGATTTCATCGACCCCGAAAGGAAAAAAAGGGACAGACAACCTCGGCGGAATATTTCTACTTAATATTTAATATTATTACATTCATGCATTTTTGAAATTGGGTGCTAAAACAGAAATTCTTCTATTTGGAGATGGTCGTCTGTTGCCAATGAAACACGCGCAATATATATTTGATATTCACTTAATTATTATTATTAATATTCTTATTCTTATTGTTGTTGTTGTTATTTTTGTTGTTGTTGTTGTTGTCGTTGTTGTGGTAGTTTTTGGGACGCCGGGTGAAACGCTTAGAAGTATTTCGTCTGCCCAAAGGCGGCGAGTTGGCAGAAACGTTAGCACGTCGGGTGAAATGCTTAGCATTATTTCGTCTAGGGTTACGTTCTGAGTTCAAATTCCGCCGAGGTCGAGATTGCCTTTCATCCTTTCGGGGTCGATTAAATAAGTACCTTTTACGCACTGGGGTCGATATAATCGACTTAATCCGTTTGTCTGTCTGTCCTTGTTTGTCCTCTCTGTGTATAGCCCCTCGTGGGTAGTTAAAAAATATATATTTCATCTCTCACTACGTTCTGATTTCAAATTCCGCCGAGGTCGACTTTGTCTTTCATCCTTTCAGGGACGATAAATTAAGTACCAATTACACACTGGGTTCGATGTAATGGACTTGTCCTTGTGCTTCCAAAGACAGGATAATAATAATAATAATAATAATAATAATAATTATTATTATTATTATTATTATTATTATTATTATTATTATTATTATTATTATTATTATTATTATTATTTTTATTATTATTATTTATCATTATTTAGGCGGAGAGCTGGCTGAATCGTTAGCACTCCGGGCAAAATGCTTGGTAGTATTTCATCCATCATTAGTTTCTGAGTTCAAATTTCCCCGAGGTCTACTTCGCATTTCATCATTTCGATGTCTATAAATTAAATACCAGTTAAGTACTAGGGGCTATGTAATCGACTAACTCACCCCCCCCAAAATATTTCAGGCCTTGTGCCTATAGTAGGAACGACTGTTATTATTGTTGTAGTTGTTGTTATTATTATTATTATTATTATTATATTTATCATTATTATTATTATTACTATTAGTATAAATTCTTCCGTCTCACATACTGTGATCTCCTCAGCGACTCTCTGCTACACCTATTTCTTCTTATCCCGCTTATTCCGTATTAAAAATTACATTGAAAGTGTACTTAATTACTGTTTGTCAAGTGGATTGTTTATCAAATAATTTATACTCGGATCAATTGTACATATATCCCTGGTTAAAACGGAATTTCCCACTTGGTGTGGCTCCTTGTTTTAGTGATTGTCTGCAAGTGCTATGATACTTGTGAAGCTTACTTTCAACGACGCAAATGTCTCGTTTTCACAAATATAAGTTGATGGTTGCATGAAAAATTCGGACAAGCTGAAGTAGACGGGGTGGGTAGCGCAGGTCGGTGGCGGGTGTGAACCCCTTATTGGTGAGAGGAGGAAAAAGACGAATGAATACACGCACATACAAAACACACACACACACACGCACACACACACAGAACACACATATATATATATATATATATATATATATACATATAACATATATATATATATATATATATATATATATATGTACACGTGGAGAGAGAGAGACTTTTAGTGGGGGCAAACAGATCGAACCGTCTCAAGTGTAACTGCCCGAGTTGGTCGTGTCTTGTGGGACTTGACTGAGGAAAGAAAGCCACGAATGAGCCGTCTATTTTGCCTGTCCTTCTAATCGTTTTTCTCCTGTCCGCTTTCTATTGTCTATCTGTCCGAATCATTTATTGGCCACTATTGCGTTTTCTTTTACCATTTATATATATATATATATATATATATATATATATATGCATATACACAGGTGTGTATGATTGTGTATAGAAGAATATATTACTGAAAGAAATTCCAACTTTGATTTTATGATTTATTTACAATCTTATATAATATATATGATAAGATAAGATAACATAATGAAGCGATAGAATATCAAATATCCACTCTGATTGAACAAGTACTTTCATGCATTCTTCAAGTTGTATAAAAATAGTTATTGTCTGCATCATTCGAAAGAGAAATGAATTCTGCATAAGTTGTAAAAGATAGAGGTAATTTGTATGGTCTTAGTAACAAAATATTTTGTGAGAAGTAGGACTATTATCATCGGTCTTAGATTTACTTTCGCCAGCGTAGATATGTGTGTGTACAAATATTAATTTTAAATCTTAACAGGAAAGTAGCAAAAATTGATTCACCTCGATAATGCCGGCTCCAAATATGACTTCAGTTTTAATTTTTTACACAAATTAGACAAGGTTTATCCACTTATCTGAATATTCTATTACCTCATGAGAGTTTATTGTATCATTTTGCGACTTGTATCGGATAAGAATACTGACCGAAGTACACATTTGTTATAACCCGTTATGTGTGGGGTTTTTAACGGCAGTGTCAGTATTTTCTGTCGATGTATGGATTCGCTGAACTTAATATCCGGAATTTCCAGAAATTCACCATTCCTACACGACGCAAAGTAATATGAGATGAGGTGTTTTGCTTAAGAACGCAATACAAGTCCCTTTACGAGAATTGAAACCGAGATCTCGCTATCGTGAATTCAGCACCATTAGCAGCGTGGACACCAATTATATTATTGAACATGGTACATGACATATGTAGGCGTGACAGCATGCCAGAAATCCTTCTTATTTACTAGGCGTTTCCTGAAGCAACACCCATTGAATATCATGGATCCCGAAAAAGATCTGAGCGTTACTCCTAAGAGATGTCTCTTGTCAGCTAACGATATGGCGTTGTATAATGTAATGATAGAAGTCTGACGCAGAAAATTGCGTTGTTTGATGTGGTGATACAGCCTGAGAACGAGGCCAATTTTAGGTACATATTTTTTTGTTTTTTTTTGTGTGTGTTTTACTTAGGGTGTTGTTGTCGACGTTGTTGTTTGCCCTGACTGATCGTAATTTTGCACAAAGGCATTCCAACTATAACCAACTAATTTTTTATTCAAACATTGGCAACCATGTCCTCCATTGTGTAAAATAAGAGGTGTGATTGGAAAGAGATTTCGCAGCTATTTCCAGGTGTTTGATGGAAAACATATAAACATATCTGCGTCACAAGCCAATGTTTCCTGATTGAGTAAAGCTATGATCAGAGGACATCCAGTTGTCATCTTCCCATCCATTTAGTTATATAGCATTGTCTCGGTCTCTAGGTGAGCAGGGTTTTCCCTGAATTCAATGCTAAGTACTACACATGAACCAAAAAACACATAGGACACTTGTATACCACTAAATACATGCTTCCACCACCTCAGATCTGAATGCTTCGTCACCTTCCCATCCCCGCAGGACTTTCGAATGAAAAAATAAGTTGTACGTTAAAAGTATAGAGCTTAAATTAAAAATATAATATTAAACAAGAATATCCAAGCAAAATAGTCGGCAATGCCTGTACACAATGCCTGTACACAAATTTACAAATTGCTTTTCAGCGTTTCTGTCGGTAGGCTATTCGTTCTGAGTTCCTTTCCCACCGAAGTCCCCTTTGCCTTTCATGTGTTTGTAAGTGTACCTGTGCATGTTTGTGCATGTGAATGTGTGCATTATGTACGTTTGTATATATATATATATAATATAAGTATAGTATATATATATATATATATATATATATATGTATTATATATATATATATATATATATATATATATATGTATATAATATATATATATATATATATATATATATATATATAAATATATATATATATATATATAGGCTTTGGAGTGTCTGTGTGGTAAGTAGCCTGTTTACCAATCACATGGTTCCTGGTTCAGTCCCACAGCGTTGCACTTTAGGCAAGTGTCTTTTACTATAGCCTCGGGTCGACAAAGCCCTGTGAGTGATTTGGTAAACAGAAACTGAAAGAAGCCCCTCGTATATATGTATATATATATATATATAAATGTGTGTGTGTGTGTGTGTGTGTGTATGTATATATGTTTTGTGTGATTTTATTGGTCACTTTTGCCGATCCGCTATGTTATTGTTGCTTGGAACCAAATGCTCCGACCCAATAAATGATCGTCAGGAACAACGTTATTTATTAAGTCTCATATTTATAGAAAGATGAGAGAGAGAGGGGAAAAAATAAAATCATATATGTGTGTGTATATATAAAGGTAAAATCTAAAAGAAAAGTAAGAAAATTATTTACCTTTATAACGCCGGCTCCAAATATTACTTCAGTTTGGATTTTTACCAGAAATTAAATCAATTTTATCCACTATCTAAATATTCTATTTTGTCCAACGTTCCAGGTGCTATCCGATAAGCATACTGAATGAAATACCCTGTTGTAATAATTCTCCTTTCTTTTTTAAACGAGAGTGGCAGTATTTTCCCTTGATATATGTGATTGGCTGAAATTCTTTAATATCCGGAAAATAAAACTATTTTCCAGCTAGTCACCATTCCTACACGTCAAGTGTTGAAATAGTCGCTGTGTAGCATGAGATGAAGTGTCTTGCGCGCCATACATCTCTCGGTCCTGTATTTGAAATCACGAGCTTGTTATCGTGTGTAGCACCCTTAACCACGGTTTCATGTGTCCTCGACTTCTATTATATTACCAAAATTTTATTTTTCATATGTCCTGGCAACACCCATTCTTATCTACTTGACGCTTTTCTAAAACAAACACCATTGTTTTTATCGATTATTGGGATGGCCATATCTGCTCAAAGATACGACCTCATCTCTCGAGTTACTAAAATGCAACCCGACGAATTTTCCTCGTTTCCCAGAATATATTTCAGTTGCTTGTAAAGAATGCTTGTTGTTCACTGATGACAAGAATATGATCATAGGCGTTTCGGTTATGATCATCCGTCGATTTCTTACATCGCAAAGTGTGTTGTGTTCTTTCCGTTGTTAAAACGGTAGGGTGTGAGACAATGGAATATCATTGTCTCACATGCTTACGACAGGGCTGATAGCGCAAATGATCCAGTAATAGGCATTCATTAGTCCTGAAACCTACATCTACAATAATTATTGTATGACATCAGATGATGTGGATGTTAATTTTCATAGATATCTCCGAAATATAAGTCCGAACTCACTATCAAGATGTTGCTTAGAAACTCTGTCTCCCTTTTCAGATTCCTTTCAGCAACCATAACCATGTCTCAATATTACTATTTCCTGCAACTATCTTTGCCAATCGACCATGCAAAACATTCTCATGTCAGTTTTCCCCTTATTTTTCTGGTTTTAATTTCATATGGCGTTTTCTTTCCTATCTGCTACTATAACTCTTGCAAATCATAGATTTTCTTCACTATTATATACATCAACTCTGGCTAACTCTACGCTACCTTCTGGTTATATTAAACTCTTCCACTTCCTTATTCTAAGTAAGTGCATTGTTGCTCTTCCTAATCGAGGCTGAAGTCCTCCATTCATATTGAATTCCTTCCTTGTTTTCTGTCTAGATTTTGGTAATTCAGATTTTTCAAATCAACAAATTCTGCTGAAAACCGAAGTAACCATACTTCCCAAAGATTTTACTAGATTTAGAAAACTTAGCTTTCCCTTCATTAGCTTCTTCACCCTTCCGATGTACTCCTTATCTATTTTTGTTTTTATTTCTATTGTTAGTACACTGTCAGATTCTAATACTCCGAAGCACTTATGATTCTCTTCCTTCAGTGATTTTACTCTCTTGCTATCTGGCCTTCACTGCTGACTACCTGTCCCTTTTTTATGACTGATGTTGCGCACATATCTATGCCAAATTCCATGCCTATATCTTTGCTGCAGAGTCTTCTAATTCGTATTAAGGAACCAAAAGGCTTCTAATCGTCCATCTTGAGCAAATGATTAATATTCCCTTTATCATCTCTGAACTGATACCCTGCTTTTGCCTTTCTTAGTACTAAACTGACGACAGTTAAGCATAACACATATATTAATGGGGATAACGTGTCTCCCTGGAGAATTCCTCGCCCGATATTAACATTCCTAAGGCAGTGTCACCTGTTTCCGATTCTTGCACTATTGCTGTAACTAATTAAGTCTCTGGTATTGTCTGCAATACTGAATATACTCAAACATTTACTTATCCGTGAGTGTTGCATCATGTCTATTTTGCTTTTATCTAGTTAGTTATGAATGCCTGACCGTGTGCAGTTGCTTACAAACTGTGTCTCCCGTTTCATTTTCCTTTCTGAAACCATATTAGTCTGTAACTGTCTCTTTCTGTACCCTTTCTGTTCCACTGGCTCTTTGTAATTTATTTCCTGGAAATTATACACCTAATTAGATTTTATTCCTTTCAACAACTTCCACATGAGGGGCAGACAGGTGATAGGCGGCGGCAATTATCCACTGTATTGCTTAGTTGGATTCTTTTGGCAAAGAATTGTTTTAATGTGGTCAGCCTCTTTGGGATTTGTACTCCGTTGTTGATAGTTTATATATTTGCTTAACTATTCTTCTGTGTAGTGATGGGGAAATTTTCAGCCAATAACCTAGTACCCTATCCAGTCCTGTGTATTTCCAGTTTGGCGATTTAATCACTCTGGCCCACATTGGTAGTCAAATATACAATGAGGCGACAGGTGTTTATACATCTGCTTTTTCTCATCCTTAATTACTAAACAATCCTCTCCTCTCTCTCCTCTACTGACCTAATTTAATTTAACTCTCTATACTTATATACGATGACTATGCGAGAATTTGTATGTGTGTGTGTATGTGTGTGCAAACATACATTATCTGTCCATCTCTAAACTCATACGTATGCATGTGTATGTATGGCCGCGTAATTTGTGTGTATCTGACTGCGTGTATATCAATGGGATATGCCACTGCATGTATGTGTGTGTGCGTCTGTGTGTGCATATGTTAGTGCGTGTGTATATATGTATGTCTCTGTCCGTATGCATGTATGTGTATACATGCATCCCCTTAACCCCCAAGTCAAACACACCCTCACTATATAGACTAATCTCTATATACTCTCATGTATTTCTCATTCGCCTAATAATAGACTCTTCCAAGGCCTTACAAAACTGATTCACTTTCTATTCAAAGATGCAACTGTTAACTTCCATTATCCTTTGCCAGGGACTTACCTGGAAACTTTACTAACTCTTCGATCACGAAAATACCAAACACATTTATCTGGAACTCCATGGTTTCCCAAAAGACTGGTAACGAATAATATCCTCGATAAAGGATATTATGCATTTCTGCATTTTCTACTTCTTTCTCAATAACGGAATAATTTGCTCAGATGAATTCTTTACTCAATAACATGCTTAGTATTCTAGAAACAGCTATAAGAGACTTTGTGCATACTTGTAACCACTCTGCACAGTTCTTTTATTTGTTTCAGCCATTTTACTGCGGCCATGCTGTAGCACCACCTTTTTAATCGAACTTATTATTTGTAAGCCTTGTACTTATTCTATGAGTCTTCTTTGCTGAACCACTAAATTACGGGGACGTAAACTCACCAACATCGGTTGTCAAGCGATGGTCGGGGACAAACACAGACACACAAACTCACACACACATCCTCATGATGGGCTTCTTTCAGTTTCCGTCTTCCAGATCCACTAACAAGGCTTTGGTCGCCCGAGGTTATAGTAGAAACGCATTTACCAAGACGCCACGCAATGGGACTGAACCCCGAACCATGTGGTTAGTAAGCACTCTACTTACTAAACAGCTACTCCTCCACCCACACTTATATTATAAATTATAAAATGAATGTTCTTGAATAACGCTAAATATTTTGCTTGATCATTATCTGTTATAATTTATGTCCCTCCGCTCAATGATCAACCACTTCATATCACCTTTGATACGCAATTTCTCCACCACATTTTTCTGTTTCAGCCGGTGTTTTAGTTGTAAACCAAACTGAGCAGTCACATTACATACGGCCTTTTACATGATTTTCTTTTGTATCAACGCTAAGGTATAATATACACTTTTATGTGGCTTTGGGGAGGGCATGGAACACATTTCTTCTATTTGTATGTATTTCAATTACTCGGGTAACGAACAATTCCTTTAACGAAAATGGCTTGGAAAGGATTATGTGCATATATAGAGATGCCACTGGTTTGAGAAGTTTTGAGTCGAACTAATTGACCTCAGTACTTAATGTTTTAAGCCTGTACTTATTTTATTGGAGTATATTGGTGAACCGATAAGTTAACGGAATGTAATCACACCAACACAGGCCGTCAAGCGGTGGGACACACCGTACACAGAGACACACGCACACACTGATACATACAGACAGACATATATAGGCATAGGAGTGTCCGTAGAGTAAGAAACACATGGTTCCGGGTTCAGTCCCATTGCCAGACACCTTGGCTGAGTGTCTTCTACTATAGCCTAGGGCCGACCAAAGCCTTTTGAGTGGATTTCATAGATGGAAACACAAATAAGCCCGTCCTATGTGTGTGTATTTGTGTGTCTATATTTGTCCCTCCACCATCCCTTGACAACCGATGTTGGTGTGCTTACGTCCCTGTAACCTAGCGGTTCTGGAAAGGAAACTGATAGAAAAAGTAATAGGCTTACAAAGATTAAGTCTTAGGGTCGATTTGTTCGACTAAAGGCGGAGCTCCAACATGGCCGCAGTCAAATGACTGAAACAAGTAAAAGAATAGTCACGACGGGCTTCTTTCCGTTTCCATCTACCAAATCCACTCCTGAGGATTTTGAGAGTCCAATGGCTACGGTAGAAGACATGTGCGCAGTGTGCCACGCAGTGGAACTGAACCCGAAACCAGATCTGGAAGCAAGCGTCTTACCACACAGCCGCGCCTAAACATGCCCACCTACACAGATTCAATCCAAGGAAACACGCATAAAGATGAAACACTCTCTAAGCCGTTCACTTTATAATTTGTTAAAACCATTAACATGGTGTCCATTAGTGAGTGATGCTGTGTTTTGTTTTATTTCTCCTACACATTGATTTCAAATTTTGGCACAACACCAGCAAATTCGGGGGAGAGAGTAAGTTGATTACATCGACCCCAGTACATAACTGATATTGATTTCATCGACCCCGAAAGGATAAAAGGCCAAGACAGCCTCGGCGGAATATTTCTACTTAATATTTAATATTATTACGGTCATGCATTTTTGAAATTGGGTGTTAAAACAGAAATTCTTCTATTTGGAGATGGTCGTCTGTTGCCAATGAAACACGCGCAATATATATTTGATATTCACTTTATTGTTGTTGTTGTTGTTGTTGTTGTTGGTACGCCGGGGGAAACGCTTAGAAGTATTTCGTCTGCGGTTACGTTCTGAGTTCAAATTCCACCGAGTCCAAATTCCACCGAGGTCGATATTGCCTTTCATCCTTTTGTAGTCGATTAAATAAGTACCAGTTACGCACTGGAGGCGATATAATCGACTTAATCAGCGTGTCTGTCCTTGTTTGTCCTCTCTGTGTTTAGCCCCTTGTGGGTAGTAAAGAGATAAGTATTTCGTCTCTCACTACATTCTGAGTTCAAATTCCGCTTAGATCGACTTTGCCCTTCACCCTTTCGGAGACGATAAATTAAGTACCAGTTACACACCGTGATCGATGTAATGGACTTGTCCTTGTGCTTCCATTAGACAGGATTATTATTATTATTATTATTATTATTATTATTATTATTATTATTATTTGAGGTTTAGCTGGCAGAATCGTTAGCACGCCGGGCAAAATGCTTGGTAGTATTTCATCCATCATTAGTTTCTGAGTTCAAATCCCCCGAGGTCAACTTCACATTTCAACATTTCGAGGTCTATAAATTAAATACCAGTTGAGTACTAGGGGCTATGTAATCGACTAACTCCCCCCATCCAAGAATATGTCAGGCTTTGTGCTTATAGTAGGAACGACTATTATTATTGTTATTATTATTATTCTATGTTTGACTTTTGCTTTATATTTGTACAAGTTGTCTCCAAGTCTCACCCAGAGACCTCAAGAGACAACAGGGTTGGATGTTCATGTTGTTGTTATGCCTAGTGTGCCCTATATTTGGGGGGTGGGGATGTTGTACTAATGAATGTCTAAAAAAAAAAAGGTTTTTTTTTTTTTTTTTTAAACCGAAAATTATGTTTGCTTTAAACTTGAGATTACATAGAGAGTATTTTGCGTAGGATATGAGCAGTTCCCATGAGCACTATCTTTTGAACTTCTGCCATTTTGGGGTTTCCTGGTATCTGATTAGGTAGCTATCAGCCCCTTTTGCTATCATTCCCAGGGCACCTATGACAACAGGTATTGTTTTAGTCTTCAGCTTCCACATTTGCTGATTTCTATTTCAAGATCTTTATATTTGCTCAGTTTTTGGTAGGTCTTGACAGATACGTTTATATCGATTGGACAGTCATATCAATGAGGAGGCATGTTCTTTGTTTGAAGTTTTTCAATATGATGTCTGGCCTATTTGCATCTATCTTCCTGTCAGTTTGAATGGTGAAGTTCCAGAGGAGTGAGATGTGGTCATTTTCAAGCACTGGGGGTGGTTTGTGTTCCCACCAGTTTTTTTCATGGGGCAAATCCAGGTTTTTACAGATTACCCAGTGAATATATTGTGCAGCTCTATCGTGCCTGTTGAGATACTCTGTAGGCGCTAGAAGACTGCACTTGGAGACCACATGGTCAATGGTTTCATTTTGTTGCTTGCATACACGACACGTTGGACTGCTTCTGATCTTAATATGTTGGCCTGGTAGTTTCTTGTGGTAGGCATTGATCTTGAGCTGCTATGATAAACCCCTCTGTTTCAGATTTTAAGCCAGAGAGACCATTAGCCATTGATGGGTCAGGGCTTTGTCGATATCTGCATTATTCGCTCTCTTGGGTATTTGCCCATAGAGAGGTTTTTCTTGCCATTTATTATTCAGAATATCTAAGGCCGCAGTTTTGGCACGGGTTTTCATGCGCCTAGCTTTTTCTGTGCTTGTTTCTTGTATATCTATCTCTAATTCCGAAATGGTTGTATTCGGAATTCACTTAGATATTCCTTTGCCTGTTTTGTGACTGAGTATGATGCTTTCTTGTTTTCAGTTTTGAGACAAGTTTAGCATCCAGTCCTCAGAGTTTTTCAGGTAGGTGTCTAGGCCAATTGTAGCAATCTTCATTGTTATTGCCAGTTGCAAAAGACCACGGCCTCCCTCTTTCTTGGCAGATAGAGTCGTTCTGTATCTGCCTTAGGGTGGTGCATTCTATGCATTGTCAACAGTTTCCTTATTTTTCTGTCGAGCTCGACTGACATATTTCAGTAATTGACCAGTTAACAATATTGAAACTGTAAGTCACGACTGGTATAGCTAATGCATTGATCGCTTCGATCCTGTTTCTTGCATTCAGCTCTGTCTTGAGTATTGCTCTCACTCTTCGATAGCATTCTCTCCTGATCCTTTCCTTCATCTCTGAATGCCTTATTCCGTCCCTTCAATTACCCCTAGGTACTTGTAGCTCTCCACTGGGTCTAG
>NW_021831826.1:22500-32500 GCF_006345805.1 Octopus sinensis | reverse complement strand
TTGTTTGCCCTGACTGATCGTAATTTTGCACAAAGGCATTCCAATTATACCCTACTAATTATTTTTATTCAAACATTAGCAACCATGTCCTCCATTGTCTAAAATAAGAGTGTGTGATTGGAAAGAGATTTCGCAGGTATCTCCAGGTGTTTGATGGAAAACATTGTAAACATATCTGCGTCACAAGCCAATGTTTCCTGATTGAGTAAAGCTATGGTCAGAGGACATCCAGTCGTCATCTTCACAACCATTTAGTTATATAGCATTGTCTCCGGTCTCTAGGTGAGCAGGATTTTCCATGAATTCAACTGCTTCAGCACACATGCAACCAAAAACCCATAGGACACTTGTGTGTAGACCACTAAATACATGCTTCCACCACCTCAGATCTGAATGCTTCGCCATCTTCCCATCCCCGCAGGACTTTCGAATGAAAAAATAAGTTGTACAGTTAAAAAGTATAGAGCTTAAATTAAAAATATAATATTAAACAAGAATATCCAAGCAAAATAGTCGGCAATGCCTGTACACAATGCCTGTACACAACTTTACAAATTGCTTTGCAGCGCTTCTGTCGGTAATTCGCGTTCTGAGTTCCTTTCCCGCCGAAGTCCCCTTTGCATTTCATTTCTCAGAGGAGCTGAAGTCCAATTAGTCGACTGACCACTTCCCCCACAAAACAACAACCACTGGCATTCTACCTAAGCCAGAGTAAACATTATATGAGCGGCAATCTAGGATTTCAGGACAAGAATTGCTACGCGGTGTTATATGTAATCATGTCTGGTTATATAAAAATGCATCGGGATATATATACATACACAAACACGAACAAATATATGTGCGTGTATGTGTGTGTGTGTAAGTGTACCTGTGTGTGTATGTGAATGTGAATGTGTGCAAATATGTACGTTTGTGTGTGTATATATATATATATATATATATATAGGCGTAAAGCCCTGTGAGTGATTTGGTAGACAGAAACTTAAAGAAGCCCGTCGTATATATGTATATATATGTGCGTGTGTGTGTCTATATGTTTCTATGTGTTATTTTATTGGTGACTTTTGCCGATCCGCTATGTTAAGGGGGGTGGGTGTTATGGTTGCTTGGAACCAAATGCTCACCGACAAATTACCGTCAGAAATTAAATAAGTTTTATCCACTTATCTGAATATTCTATGGCCTCATATAAGTTTTTGATCGATTATTGGGATGGCGATATCTGCTCAAAAAAGACCTCATCTCTCTAGTTACTAAAATGCAAACCCGAATTTCCTCGTTTCACAGAATATATTTCAGTTGGTTGTAAAGGATGCTTGTTGTTCACTGATGACAAGACTATGATCAGAGGCGTTTCGGTCATGATCATCCCGTCGTTTTACTTACAATGTGTATTGTGTTCTTTCCGTGGTTAAGTCGGTAGGGTGTGAGACAATGGAATATCATTGACTCAAATGCTTACGATAGGGCTGATAGCGCAAATGTTCAAGTAATGGACATTCATTAGTTCATAAACCTACATCTACATTCATTATTGTAATATATCACATGATATGGAAGTTAATTTTCGTAGATCTTTCCGAAATATAAGTCCGACCTTACTATCAAGATGAAGCATCAATTTATTAAATGACATCTAGGATTGAATTATTCTGCTACTAGCAGAAGAATGAAAGTGATATTCTACGTGGTTTACTCTGCATGTGTTTAGTATATTGTAACCTTCATGTGCATGGGTTTTCTCAAGTAAAACATAGCCTCGAATGTTTAGGGACGCCCAGTTCACCCTGTGTAACTTGCCACATGAGTCACACAGCAGATGCAGGTACTAGAGGTTAAAGACTGTACTAATTCCCTAAGTTGTTCACTTGAGCATCCGCATACCAATTTATTATTATTCGATATACACAAAAAACTTTAGATTGTCTGAGTACGTTCGAGTATATATATATATATATATATATATATATATATATATATATATATATATATAATAATGTATATATATATATTAATGTATATGTGGGCGTCTATGTGCATCTGTGTGTGTGAGTACATGCACAAGTGTTCGGCTTTTAACATACACACATGACACACACACATGCACATACACACACACGCACACGATCACACATATTTGTATATATATATATATAAAAATATTCATACGCATTCAGAGATCTACACACACATATAAATAGTGTATTCTCTTTAATTCTTTTACTTGTTTAAGTCATTTGACTGCGGCCTTGCTGGAGTACCACCTGAAAGGCCTTTAAGCCGAAGAGCCGAAGAAATTTACAGTTGGGCTTAGTTTTTGTAAGCCTGGTACATATTTTTTTGAACGCTTTTGCCGAACAACTATGTTAAGGCGGGAGTAAAAGAACTGCTCTCAAGCTGTGAACGGGTAGCAAACATAGTCACACAGACACACACGCACACAGGTAAACACACACACACACACGCGCGCGCACCACACATACACTCACAGACACACTCACACACACATATGTATATATATATATATATAACGGATTTCCTTCGGGTCCGTCTACTAAACCCACTCACAAGTCTTTGCTCGGCCCGAGGTTATAGTAGAAGACACTTTCCCAGGTTGCCAAGCAGGGAAACGAAACCTGGACCTATGTGCTTGCGGAGCAAGCTTCTTGCCACATAGCCACGCCTATGCATGTGTGTTTATGTAGACGTCTATAAACAGGATGAAGAGGACAATCAAATGTTTAACTAATATTTCTTACGTGCGTGTAACAACGTTATGGTTGCTTGGAACCAAATGCTCACCGACAAATGACTGTCAGGAACAACGTTATTCTATTAAGTTGCATAGTTATAGAAAGATAGAGAGAGATGGAAAAATAAATCATATATATGTGTGTGTATATATAAATGTTAAATCTTAAAAGAAAAATAACAAAACTCGATTTATCTATTCGCATTCTGATTTCCTTTCCTGTCGAACTACCCTTTGCCTTTCATTTCTCAGAGGTGCTGAAGTCCAATTAGTCGACTGTCCAATTCCCCCACAAAACACAACCACTGGCAATCTACCTAACCAGAAACCACTTTATAGGCGGCAATCTAGGACTTTAGGACGAAGAATTTCTACGCGGGGTCATACGTAATCATGTATGGTTATATAAAGATGCATGAGGATATATATACATAAACAAACACGCACAAATATGGTGTGTGTATGAATGTGTGCGCATATGAGTGTGTGTATGTATTTTCGTTTGTATATATATATATAAATATATATATGTATATATGTATTATATATATAAATATATATATATGTATATATATATATAATAAATATATGTATATGTATATAATATATATAGTATATATATATAGATATAAATATATATATGTATATAATGTATATAGATATATATATATATATATATAAATATATATGTATAATATATATATATATAGATATATATAAATATAATATATATATATGTATATATATTATATATATATATATATGTATATATATATAAATATATATATGTATATATATATATAATATATATATATATATGTATATATGTATATATATATATATTATATATATATATATATATATATATATATATGATATATGAATGTATATGTGAGCGTGTGTCTACATGTGTGTTGGAAATCATGCACATGTGTACGAGGCAAAACACTCACACACACACACACACACACACATATATATATATAGGTATATAAGTACATATTTATATATTCATACGCATTTATATATATACACACACGCATGCGCACACACACATATAAAGGTGTATTCTTATTCTTTAAATTCCTTTACGTGTTGAAGTCATTTGCCCACGGTCATGCTGGAGCACCATATCAAAAGCCTTTAAGCCCAGTAAATTGACATCGGAGCTTATTCTTTGTAAGCCAAGTACTTATTTTATTGGCCGCTTTTGCCGAACCGCAATGTTAAGGAGGGGCCTTAAAAAACTTGCTGTCAAGATATGAATGGGTAACAAACATAGTCGCAAAGACAGAAACACACATACACAAACAAACAAACTCACACACACACACACAAACACACATATGCTTCAATATATATAGATACATATAGAACGCACTTCTTTCGGTTTCCGTCTACCAAATCCACTCGTAAGGCTTTGGTCGGTCTGAGGTTATAGTAGAAGACACTTTCCCAAATTGCCATGCAGTGAAACTGAACCTGGAACTATCTGCTTGTGAAGCATGTTTCTTACCACACAGCCACGCCTATGCATATGTGTTTATGTAGAAGTCTATATATAGGATGAACAGGACAAAGAAATGTTTGAATAATAATTCTGAAGTGCATGTAACAACGTTATGGTTGCTTGGAACCAAAATCTCACCGACAAATGATCGTCAGGAACAACTTAATTGTATTAATTTGCATAGTTATAGAAAGATAGAGAGAGAGGGAAAAATAAATCATATATACATGTGTGTGTAGATACAAATGTTAAATCTTAAAAGAAAAGTAACAAAAATTGATTTACCTTTATAGAGACGGCCCCAAATATGACTTCGGTTTGAATTTTTGACAGAAATTAAATGTTTTATCCACTTATCGGAATATTCTCTTGCCTCATATAAGTTCTTTGTCTCAACCTTCCAGGTGCTATCCGAAAAGCATACTGATTGAAATACCCTGTTGTAATAATTCTCTAATTATTTTTAAAACGAGAGTGGCAGTATTTTTTCTTGATGTATGTGATTGGCTGAAATTCTTTAATATCCGGAAAATAAATCCATTTTCCAGCTAGTCACCATTCCTACACGTCGAGTGTTGAAATGGTCGCTGTGCAACATAAGATGAATTGTTCTGCGCACAAAACACCACTCGTCCCAGGATCTGAAATCACGACCTTAATCACGATTTCATGTCCTCGACTTCTATTATATTACCAAAACTTTATTTTTCATATGTCCTGACAACACCCACAGAATATTCTTATCTACTTGTCGCTTTTCTAAAACAAACGCCATTGTTTTTACCGATTATTGGGATGGCGATATCTGCTCAAAAATAGGACCTCATCGCTCTAGTTACTAAAATGGAAACCCGGCCAATTTTCCTCGTTTCGCAGAATATATTTCAGTTATTTGTAAAGAATGCTTGTTGTTCAATGATGACAAGACTATGATCAGAGGCTTTTCGGCCATGATCATGCCGTTGATTTACTTAAATCGCAATGTGTGTTGTGTTCTTTCCGTGGTTAAGACGGTAGGGTGTGGGACAATGGAATATCATTGTCTCAAATGCTTACGATAGGGCTGATAGCGCAAACGTTCAAGTAATGGACAATCATTAGTCCTGAAACCTACACCTGCAATCATTATTGTAATACATCACATGATGTGGATGTTAATTTTCATAGATCTCTCCGAAATATAAGTCCGACCTTACAATTAATTTTTGCTTAGAAACTCTGTCTCCCTTTTCAGCTTCCTTTCAGCAACCATAACCATGTCTCAATATTACTATTTCCTGCAACTATCTTTGCCAATCGACATTGCCATACATTCTCTTGTCAGTTAGATTATCTTCCTACTTTTTTTATTGTTTTAATTTCATTTGGCTTTTTCCTTTCCTATCTCCTACTATAACTCAGGCAAATCATAAATTTTATTCATTATTATATATATCAACTCTAGCTAACTCTACCCTACTTTCTGCTGATATTAAACCGCTTCCACCTTCGTTATTCTAAGTAAGTGCAATCTTGCTCTTCCTAATCGAGGCTGAAGTCCTCTATTCATATTGAATTCCTTCCTAGTTCTTCTGTCTAGATTTGCTAATTCAGATCTTTTCCAATCAACAAATTCTGCTGAATACCGAAGTAACGACACTTCCCAAAGTTTTTACAACCTTTACTAGATTTAGAACCCTTCGCTTTCCCTTCATTAGCTTCTTCAACCTTCCGATGTACTCCTTAGCTATTTTTGTTTTCATTTCCATTGTTAGTACACTCTCAGATTCTAATACTCCGAAGCACTTATGATTCTCTGCCTTCAGTGATATTACTTTCTTGCTATCTGGCCTTCACTGCTGACTCCCTTTTCTGTGTGAATTCATGTTAAAAGTCTCTACATTGGGAATTTGCCTGGTTTTTGTCTATTTTGGATTTTATGTAGTTAGTTATGAATGCCTGATCGTGTGCGGTTGCTTACAAACACTGTCTCCCTTTTCATTTTCCGTTCTGATACCATAATAGTCTGTAAGTGTAACTTGGCTATTCTTTCTGTACCCTTTCTCTTCCACTAGTGCTTTGTAATTTATTTCCAGGAAATCATACACCTAATTAAATATTATTCCTGTCATCAGCTTCCACATGAGGGGCAGACAGGTGATAGGCCGGTGATTATCCACTGCATTGCTTTGTTGGGATTATTTTGGCAAAGAATTGTTTTACTTGTGGCCAGCCTCTTTGGGATTTGTACACTGTTGTTGATCATTTTATATATTTGCTTGGCTATTCTTCTGTGTAGTGCTGGGGAAATTTTCAGCCAATATCCTTGTACCCCATCCGGTCCTGGGTATTTCCAGTTTGGCGATTTAATCACTCTGGCCCACATTGGTAGTCAAATATACAATGAGGCGACAGGCGTTTATACATCTGCTTTTACTCGTCCTTAATTACTAAATAATCCTCTCCTCTCAATTTACCCTCTCTCTCTCTCTCTCTCTCTCTCTCCCTCTCCTCACTTAATTTAATTTAACTCTCTATACTTATATACGATGACAGTGCGAGAATCCGTGTCTGTACAAACAGACATTTTCTGTCCATCTCTAAACTCTATTCAAAGATGCAACTGATAACTTCCATTATCCTTTGCCAGGGACCTTCCTAGAAACTTTACTAACTCTTCGATCACGAAAATACCAAACACATTTATCTGAGAATTCCATGGTTTCCCAAAAGACTGGGAACGAATAATATCCTCGATAAAGGATATTATGCATTTCTGCATTTTCTTCTTCTTTCTCCAATAACGGAATGATTTGCTCAGATGGAATTCTTTACTCAATAACATGCTTAGCTATTCTAGAAACAGTTATAAGAGACTTTGTGCATATTTGTAACCACTCTGCCCAGTTCTTTTATTTCTTTCAGCCATTTCACTGCGTCCATGCTGGAGCAATACCTTTATAATCGAACTTATTATTTGTAAGCCTTGCACTTATTCTATGAGTCTCCTTTGCTGAACCACTAAATTACATGGACGTAAACTCACCAACATCGGTTGTCAAGCGATGGTGGGGGACAAACAGAGACACACAAACTCACACACACAAACATGATGGGCTTCTTTCAGTTTCCGTCTTCCAGATCCATTAGCAAGGCTTTGGTCAGCCCGAGGCTATAGTAGAACGCACTATTGCAAGGTGCCACGCAGTGGGACTGAACCCCAAACAATGTGGTTGGTAAGCACGCCTATTACTACACAGCCACTCCTGCGCCAATACTTATATTATAAATTATAAAATGAATGTTCTTGAATAAGGCTAAATGTTTTTCTTGCTCCTAATCTGTTATAATTTATGTCCCTCCGCTCAATGATCAACCACACCTTAAAACCATGATACCCAATTTGTGCACCACATTTTTCTGTTCAAGCCGGTGTTTTAGTGGTAAACTAAACTGAGCAGTCACACTACATTCGACCTTTTACATGATTTTCTATTGTATCAACGCTAAGGTATAATATATACTTTTATGTGGCTTTGGGGAGTGGCATGAACGGATTTCTTTTATTTGTAAGTATTTCAATTACTCGTGTAACGAACAATTCCTTTAACGAACATGGCTTGGAAAGGATTATGTGTATATATAGAGATGCCACTGGTTTGAGAAGTTTTGAGTCGAACTAATTGACCTCTGTGCTTAATTTTTTAAGCCTTGTACTTATTTTATTGGAGTATTTTGGTGAATCGCTAAGTTACCGGAACGTAAACAAACCAACACAGGTCGTCAAGCGGTGGGACAAACACTGACACAATGACACACACACACACACTGATATTTACAGACAGACTTATATAGGCATAGGAGTGGCCGTAGAGTATGAAACACATGGTTCCGGGTTAAGTCCCGTTGCGAGACACCTTGGCTGAGTGTCTTCTACTATAGCTAAGGGCCGACCAAAGCCTTGTGAGTGGATTTCAGAGATGGAAACTCAAATAAGCCCGTCGTATGTGTGTGTGTGTGTATTCGTGTGTCTATATTTGTCCGTCCACCATCACTTGATAACCGATGTTGGTGTGTTTACTTCCCTTTAACCTAGCGGTTCTGGAAAAAGCTGATAGAATAAGTACTAGGATTACAAAGATTAATCATAGGGTCGATTTGTTCGACTAAAGGCGTAGCTCCAATATGGCCGCAGTCAAATGACTGAAACAAGTAAAAGAATAGTCTCAATGGGCTTCTTTCCGTTTCCATCTACCAAATCCACTCCTGAAGATTTTGAGAGTCCAATGGCTACAGTAGAAAACATATGAGTAGTGTGCCACGCAGTGGAACTGAACCCGAAACCAGATTTGGAAGCAAGCGTCTTACCACACAGCCGCGCCTAAACATGCCCCCCTACACAGACTCAATCCAAGGAAACACGCATAAAGATGAAACACTCTCCAAGCCGTTCACTTTATAATTTGTTTAAACGATTAACATGGTGTCCATTAGTGAGTAATGCTGTGTTTTGATTTATTTCTCCTACACATTCATTTCAAATTTTTGCACAACACCAGCAATTTCGGGGGAGAGAGTAAGTTGATTACATCGACCCCAGTACTTAACTGATAATGATTTCATCCACCCCGAAAGGATAAAAGGCAAAGACAACCTCGGCGGAATATTTCTACTTAAAATTTAATATTATTACGTTCATGCATAAAACATATGTAGGTGGGACAGCATCCCAGAAATCCTTCTTTTCTACTAGGCGTTTTCCAAAGCAACACCCACTGAATTTTTTTATGGATCCCGAAAAAGATATGAGCGTTACTCCTAAGAGATGTCTCTTGTCAGCTAACGATATGGCGTTGTATCATGTAATGATAGAAAGTCTGACGCAGAAAATTGCGGAGTTTGGTGTGGGTATACAAAGTCTGAGAACGAGGCCAATTTTAGGTACATATCTTTGTTTGTTTGTTTTTTTGTGTTTTACTTAGGGTGTTGTGGTCGACGTTGTTGTTTGCCCAGATCGAAGTTTTGCACAAAGTCATTCAAACTATCGCCATCTAATTCTATTGCCTCATATAAGTGTTTTGTCTCACGTTCCAGCTGCTATCCGAAAAGTATACTGAATGAAATACCCTGTTGAAATAATTCTCTATTTTTTTTAAACCGTGAGTTGCAGTATTTTCCCTTGATGTATGTGATTGGCTGCAATTCTTTAATATCCGAAAAATAAATCCATTTTCCAGCTATTAACCGTTCCTACACGTCAAGTGTTGAAATGGGCGCTGTGCAACAGAAGATGAAGTGTCTTGCGCGCAATACACCTTTCTTTGCAGGATTTGAAATCATGACCCTGTTATCGAGAGCAGCACCTTTGACCAGGATGTTATGTATTCTCGACTGCTATTATACTCCCAAAATGGTATTTTTCATATGTCCTGGCAAACCCAGAGAATATTCTTATCTACTTGACACATTTCTAAAACAAACACCATTGTTTTTATCGATTATTAGGATGGCGATATCTGCTCAAAGACACGACCTCATCTCTCTAGTTACTAAAATGCAAACCCGACGAATTTCCCTCCTTTCCCAGAATATATTTCAGTTGGTTGTAAAGTATTCTTGTTGTTCACTGATGACAAGGCTATGATCAGAGGCGTTTCGGTCATGATCATCCCCTCCATTCACTTACATCACAATGTGTGTTGTGTTCTTTCCGTGGTTAAGTCGGTAGGGTGTGAGATAATGGAATATCATTGTCT
>NW_021831826.1:10000-17500 GCF_006345805.1 Octopus sinensis | reverse complement strand
AATTAAAAAGATAATATTAAACAAGAATATCCAAGCAAAATAGTTGGCAATGTCTGTACACAATGCCTGTACACAAATTTACAAATTGCTTTGCAGCGTTTCTGTCGGCTATTCGCGTTCTGAGTTCCTTTCCCGCTGAAGTCCCCTTTGCGTTTCATTTCTCAGAGGTGCTGAAGTCCAATTAGTCGACTGACCACTTCCCCCACAATAACACAACCACTGGTATTCTACCTAAGCCAGAGACAACATTATATGAGCGGCAATCTAGGATTTCAGGACAAAGAATTGCTACGCGGTGTCATATGTAATCATGTATGGTTATATAAAGATGCAGCAAGATATATACATACACAAACACACACAAATATATTTGCGTGTATGTGTGTGTGTGTAAGTGTACCTGTGTGTGCTTGTGTATGTGACTGTGTGCAATTATGTACGTTTGTTTGTGTATATATATATATATATATGCGTAGAGCCCTGTGAGTGGATTTGGTAGACAGAAACTATATGTATATATATTTGTGTGTGTGTCTATATGTTTCTATGTGTCATTTTATTGTTCACTTTTGCCGATCCGATATGTTAAGGGGAGCGAAATAAAACCATGCTGCCGAGCTGTGAATGGAGAATAAACATAGACACACATACGTTTGAATGTGTTATTTTATTGCTCACTTTTGCCGATCCGCGATGTTAAGGGTGATGTTATGGTTGCTTGGAACCAAATGCTCACCGCCAAATTATCGTCAGAAATTAAATACGTTTTATCCACTTATCTGAATATTCTATTGCCTCATATCAGTTTTTTGTCTCACCTTCCAGCTGCGATCCGATAAACATACTGAATGAAGTACCCTGTTGTAATAATTCTCTATTTTTTTTAAAACGAAAGTGGCAGTATTTTCTCTTGGTGTATATGATTGGCTGCAATTCTTTAATATCCGGAAAACAAATCCATTTTCCACCTATTCACCATTCCTACAAGTCAAATGTTTTTATCGATTATTGGGATGGCGATATCTGCTCAAAGACACGACCTCATCTCTCTAGTTACTAAAATGCAAACCCGACGAATTTCCCTCCTTTCCCAGAATATATTTCAGTTGGTTGTAAAGTATGCTTGTTTTACACTGATGACAAAACTATGATCAGAAGCGTTCCGGTCGTGATCATCCCGTCGCTTTACTTATATTGCAATGTGTGTTGTGTTCTTTCCGTGGTTAAGACGATAGGGTGTGAGACAATGGAATATCATAGTCTCAAATGCTTACGATAGGGCTGATGGCGCAAATGTAAAAGTAATGGGCATTCATTAGTCCTGAAACCTATATCTACAATCATTATTGTAATACATCACATGATGTGGATGTTAATTTTCATAGATCTTTCCGAAATATAAGTCCGACCTTTCTATCAAGATGAAGCATCAATTTATTAAACGACATCTAGGACTGAATTATTCTGCAGCTTGCAGAAGAATGAAAGTGATATTCTACGTGGTTTACTCTGCATGTGTGTTTAGTATATTGTAACTTTCATGTACATGGGTTATCTCAAGTACAACATACCCTCGAATATTTAGGGGCGTCCAGTTCACCCTGTGTAACTTGCCGAAGGACTCACACAGCAGATGCAGGTACTAGAGGGTAAAGACGGTACTAATTCTCTAAGTTGTTCACTTGAGCATCCGCATACCAATTTATTATTATTCCATATACACAAAACACTTTAGATTGTCTGAATACGTTTGTGTGTATATATATATATACTAATGTATATGTGGGCGTCTATGAGCATGTGTGTGTGTGAGTACATGCACAAGTGTACGGCGTTCAAAATACTCACACAGACACACACACACGCATATACACACACACACATATTTATATATATATATATATATATATATATATATATATATATATTCATACGCATTCAGAGATCAACACACACGTTTAAAAAGTGTATTCGTTTCTTTAATTATTTTACTTGTCTAAGTCATTTGACTGCGTCCTTGCTGGAGTTCCACCTAAAAAGCCTTTAAGCCGAAGAACCGAAAGTTTACCACTGGGCTTATTCTTGGTAAGCCTGGTACTTATTTTATTGATCGCTTTTGCCGAACAGCTATGTTAAAGCGGGCGTAAAAGACCTGCTGTCAAACTATGAACGCGTAACCAACATAGTCACACAGACACACACGCACACAGGTAAACACACACACACACACACTCATACATACACACACAAGCGCGCGCGCCACACATACACTCACAGACACACTCACACACACATATGTATATATATATATATATAACGGATTTCCTTCGGGTCCGTCTACTAAACCCACTCACAAGTCTTTGCTCGGCTCGAGGTTATAGTAGAAGACACTTTCCCAGGTTGCCAAGCAGGGAAACTACACCTGGATCTATGTGCTTGCGGAGCAAGTTCCTTACCAAATAGCCACGCCTATGCATGTGTGTTTATGTAGAAGTCTATAAACAGGATGAACAGGACAATCAAATGTTTAACTAATAGTTCTTACTTGCGTGTAACAACGTTATGGTTGCTTGGAACAAAATGCTCACCGACAAATGACTGTCAGGAACAACGTTATTCTATTAAGTTGCATAGTTATAGAAAGATAGAAAGAAGAAAAAATAAATCATATATTTGTGTGTGTGTATATATAAATAAATTTTAAATTTTAAAAGAAATGTAACAAAAATTGATTTATCTATTCGCATTCTGAGTTCCTTTCCTGTCGAATTCCCCTTTGCCTTTCATTTCTCAGAGGTGCTGAATTGCAATTAGTCGACTGTCCACCTCCCCCAAAAAACACAACCCCTGGCATCCTACCTAACCCAGAAACCACTTTATAAGCGGCAATCTTGGATTTTAGGACGAAGAATTTCTACGCGGGGTCATATGTAATCATGTATGGTTATATAAAATGCATGAGGATATATATACATACACAAACACGCAAAAATATGTGTGTGTATGAGTGTGTGTATGTATGTTAGTTCGTATATATATATATATATATATATATATATATATATATACATATGTATATATGAATGTATATGTGAGCGTGTGTCTACATGTGTGTGTGTGAATACATGCACATGTGTACGAGGCAAAACATTCACACACATACATATATATAGGTATATAAATACATATGTATATATTCATACGCATTTATATATATACACAGACATGCGCACACACATATATAAATGTGTATTCTTTTTCTTTAATTCCTTTACGTGTTGAAGTCATTTGCCCACGGTCATGCTGGAGCACCATATCAAAAGCCTTTAAGCCCAATAAATTGACATCAGAGATTATTCTTTGTAAGCCAAGTACTTATTTTATTGGCTGCTTTTGCCGAACCGCAATTTTAAGGAGGGGGCCTTAAAAAACCTGCTGTCGAATATGAATGGGTAACAAACATAGTTGCAAAGGCAGAAACACACAATCACAAACAAACAAACTCACACACACACACACAAACACATATATGCTTCAATATATATAGATACATATAGAACGCACTTCTTTCGGTTTCCGTCTACCAAACCCACTCGTAAGGCTTTGGTCGGTCTGAGGTTATAGTAGAAGACACTTTCCCAAATTGCCATGCAGTGAAACTAAACCTGGAACTATCTGCTTGTGAATTCATGTTTCTTACCACGCAGCCACGCCTATGCATGTGTGTTTATGTAGAAGTCTATATATAGGATGAACAGGACAAACAAATATTTAAATAATAATTCTGACGTGAGTGTAACAACGTTATGTTTGCTTGGAACAAAATGCTCACCGACAAATGACAACGTTATTCTATTAAGTTGCATAGTGAGAGAAAGATAGAGAGAGAGGAAAAAATAAATCATATATACGTGTGTGTGTGTAGATACAAATGTTAAATCTTAAAAGAAAAGTAACAAAAATTGATTTACCTTTATAGAGCCGGCCCCAAATATGACTTCGGTTTGAATTTTTGACAGAAATTAAATCAATTTTATCCACTTATCTAAATATTCTATTTTTGTCCCACGTTCCAGGTGCTATCCGAAAAGCATACTGAATGAAATACCCTGTTGTAATAATTCTCTAATTATTTTTAAAACGAGAGTGGCAGTATTTTTTCTTGATGTATGTGATTGGCTGAAATTCTTTAATATCCGGAAAATAAATCCATTTTCCACCATTCCTACACGTCGAGTGTTGAAATGGTCGCTGTGCAACATAAGATGAATTGTTCTGCGCACAAAACACCACTCGTCCCAGGATCTGAAATCACGACCTTAATCACGATTTCATGTCCTCGACTTCTATTATATTACCAAAACTTTATTTTTCATATGTCCTGACAACACCCACAGAATATTCTTATCTACTTGTCGCTTTTCTAAAACAAACGCCATAGTTTTTACCGATTATTGGGATGGCGATATCTGCTCAAAAATAGGACCTCATCGCTCAAGTTACTAAAATGGAAACCCGGCCAATTTTCCTCGTTTCGCAGAATATATTTCAGTTATTTGTAAAGAATGCTTGTTGTTCAATGATGACAAGACTATGATCAGAGGCGTTTCGGCCATGATCATGCCGTTGATTTACTTACATCGCAATGTGTGTTGTGTTCTTTCTTTGGTTAAGGCGGTAGGGTGTGGGACAATGGAATATCATTGTCTCAAATGCTTACGATAGGGCTGATAGCGCAAACGTTCAAGTAATGGACAATCATTAGTCCTGAAACCTACACCTGCAATCATTATTGTAATACATCACATGATGTGGATGTTAATTTTCATAGATCTCTCCGAAATATAAGTCCGACCTTACAATTAATTTTTGCTTAGAAACTCTGTCTCCCTTTTCAGCTTCCTTTCAGCAACCATAACCATGTCTCAATATTACTATTTCCTGCAACTATCTTTGCCAATCGACATTGCCATACATTCTCTTGTCAGTTAGATTATCTTCCTACTTTTTTTATTGTTTTAATTTCATTTGGCTTTTTCCTTTCCTATCTCCTACTATAACTCAGGCAAATCATAAATTTTATTCATTATTATATATATCAACTCTAGCTAACTCTACCCTACTTTCTGCTGATATTAAACCGCTTCCACCTTCGTTATTCTAAGTAAGTGCAATCTTGCTCTTCCTAATCGAGGCTGAAGTCCTCTATTCATATTGAATTCCTTCCTAGTTCTTCTGTCTAGATTTGCTAATTCAGATCATTTCCAATCAACAAATTCTGCTGAATACCGAAGTAACGACACTTCCCAAAGTTTTTACAACCTTTACTAGATTTAGAACCCTTCGCTTTCTCTTCATTAGCTTCTTCAACCTTCCGATGTACTCCTTAGCTATTTTTGTTTTCATTTCCATTGTTAGTACACTCTCAGATTCTAATACTCCGAAGCACTTATGATTCTCTGCCTTCAGTGATATTACTTTCTTGCTATCTGGCCTTCACTGCTGACTCCCTTTTCTGTGTGAATTCATGTTAAAAGTCTCTACATTGGGAATTTGCCTGGTTTTTGTCTATTTCGGATTTTATGTAGTTGGTTATGAATGCCTGATCGTGTGCGGTTGCTTACAAACACTGTCTCCCATTTCATTTTCCGTTCTGAAACCATATTAGTCTGTAAGTGTCCCTTGGCTATTATTTCTGTACCCTTTCTGTTCCACTGGTGCTTTGTAATTTATTTCCAGGAAATCATAAACCTAATTAGATATTATTCCTGTCATCAGCTTCCACATGAGGGGCAGACAGGTGATAGGCCGGTGATTATCCACTGCATTGCTTTGTTGGGATTATTTTGGCAAAGAATTGTTTTACTTGTGGTCAGCCTCTTTGGGATTTGTACCCCGTTGTTGATCATTTTATATATTTGCTTGGCTATTCTTCTGTGTACTGCTGGGGAAATTTTCAGCCAATAACCTTGTACGCTATCCGGTCCTGGGTATTTCCAGTTTGGCGATTTAATCACTCTGGCCCACATTGGTAGTCAAATATACAATGAGGCGACAGGTGTTTATACATCTGCTTTTACTCGTCCTTAATTACTAAACAATACTCTCCTCTCGCTCTCTTTCTCTCTCTCTCCTCTAATAACTTAATTAAATTTAACTCTCTATAATTATCTACGATGACTATGCGAGAATTTGTATGAGGGTGTGTCTGTGCGTACAAACAGACATTTATCTGTCCATTTCTAAACTCATACGTATGGATGTGTATGTATGGCCGCGTAAGTGTGTGTATCTGACTGTGTGTATATCAATAGGAATATGCCACTGCATATGTGTCTGTGTGTGTGTCTGTGTGTGTTTGCATATGTTAGTGCGTGTGTGTATGTGTATGTCTCTCTCTGTATGTATGTGTGTGTATACATGCATCCCTTTAACCCCCAAGTCAAACACCCCTTCACTATATAGACTAATCTCTATATACTCTCATATATTTCTCATTCGCCCAATAATAGACTCTTCCAAGGCCTTCCAAATCTGATTCACTTTCTATTCAAAGATGCAACTGTTAATTTCCATTATCCTTTGCCAGGGACTTTCCTGGAAACTTTACTAACTCTTCGATCACGAAAATACCAGACACATTTATGTGAGAACTCCATGGTTTCCCAAAAGACTGGGAACGAATAATATCCTCGATTAAGGATATTATGCATTTCCGCATTTTCTTTTTTTTGTGCATATTTGTAACCACTCTGCACAGTTCTTTTATTTGTTTCAGCCATTTCACTGCAGCCATGCTGGAGCAATGCCTTTTTCACCGAACTTATTATTTATAAGACTTGTACTTATTCTATGAGTCTCCTTTGCTGAACCACTAATTTACATGGACGTAAACTCACCAACATCGGTTGTAAAGCGATGGTGGTGGACAGACACAGACACAAAAACTCACACACACACACACACACACACACACACACACACCACACACACACACAATACTTATATTATAAATTATAAAATGAATGTTCTTGAAAAAGGCTAAATGTTTTTCTTGCTCCTAATCTGTTATAATTTATGTCCCTCCGCTCAATGATCAACCACACCTTAAACCCATGATACCCAATTTCTGCACCACATTTTTCTGTTCAAGCCGGTGTTTTAGTGGTAAACCAAACTGAGCAGTCACACTACATACGACCTTTTACATGATTTTCTTTTGTATCAACGCTAAGGTATAATATATACTTTTATGTGGCTTTGGGGAGTGGCATCAACGGATTTCTTCTATTTGTATGTATTTCAATTTCTCGTGTAACGAACAATTCCTTTAACGAACATGGCTCGGAAAGGATTATGTGTATATATAGAGATGCCACTGGTTTGAGAAGTTTTGAGTCGAACTAATTGACCTCTGTACTTAATTTTTTAAGCCTTGTACTTATTTTATTGGAGTATATTGGTGAACCGCTAAGTTACCGGAACGTAAACACACCAACA
>NW_021831826.1:0-5000 GCF_006345805.1 Octopus sinensis | reverse complement strand
GGAAAAAATAAATCATATATATGTGTGTGTATATATAAATGTAAAATCTTAAAAGAAAAGTAAGAAAATTATTTACCTTTATAACGCCGGCTCCAAATATTATTTCAGTTTGGATTTTTAACAGAAATTAAATCAATTTTATCCACTTATCTAAATATTCTAATTTTGTCCAACGTTCCAGGTGCTATCCGATAAGCATACTGAATGAAATACCCTGTTGTAATAATTCTCCTTTCTTTTTTAAACGAGAGTGGCAGTATTTTCCCTTGATATATGTGATTGGCTGAAATTCTTTAATATCCGGAAAATAAAACTATTTTCCAGCTACTCACCATTCCTACACGTCAAGTGTTGAAATGGTCGCTGTGTAACATGAGATGAAGTGTCTTGCGCGCCATACATCTCTCGGTCCTGTATTTGAAATCACGAGCTTGTTATCGTGTGTAGCACCCTTAACCACGGTTTCATGTGTCCTCGACTTCTATTATATTACCAAAATTTTAGTTTTCATATGTCCTGGCAACACCCATTCTTATCTACTTGACGCTTTTCTAAAACAAACGCCATTGTTTTTATCGATTATTGGGATGGTCATATCTGCTCAAAGATACGATCTCATCTCTCGAGTTACTAAACTGCAAACCCGACGAATTTTCCTCGTGTCCCAGAATATATTTCAGTTGCTTGTAAAGAATGCTTGTTGTTCACTGATGACAAGAATATGATCATAGGCGTTTCGGTTATGATCATCCCGTCGATTTCCTTACATCGCAAAGTGTGTTGTGTTCTTTCCGTGGTTAAGACGGTAGGGTGTGAGACAATGGAATATCATTGTCTCACATGCTTACGACAGGGCTGATAGCGCAAATGATCCAGTAATAGGCATTCATTAGTCCTGAAACCTACATCTACAATAATTATTGTATGACATCAGATGATGTGGATGTTAATTTTCATAGATATCTCCGAAATATAAGTCCGACCTCACTATCAAGATGTTGCTTAGAAACTCTTTCTCCCTCAATATTACTATTTCCTGCAACTATCTTCGCCAATCGATCATGCAAAACATTCTCATGTCAGTTTCTCCCTTATTTTTCTGGTTTTAATTTCATATGGCTTTTTCCTTTCCTATCTGCTACTATAACTCTTGCAAATCATAGATTTTCTTCACTATTATATATATCAACTCTGGCTAACTCTACGCTACATTCTGGTTATATTAAACCTCTTCCACTTTCGTTATTCTAAGTAAGTGCAATGTTGCTCTTCCTAATCGAGGCTGAAGTCCTCCATTCATATTGAATTCCTTCCTTGTTCTTCTGTCTAGATTGGTAATTCAGATTTTTTCAAATCAACAATTCTGCTGAAAACCGAAGTAACCATACTTCCCAAAGTTTTTACAACCTTTACTAGATTTAGAACACTTAGCTTTCCCTTCATTAGCTTCTTCACCCTTCTGATGTACTCCTTATCTATTTTTTTTTATTTCTATTGTTAGTACACTGTCAGATTCTAATACTCCGAAGCACTTATGATTCTCTCCCTTCAGTGATTTTACTCTCTTGCTATCTGGCCTTCACTGCTGACTACCTGTCCCTTTTTTATGACTGATGTTGCGCACATATCTATGCCAAATTCCATGCCTATATCTTTGCTGCAGAGTCTTCTAATTCGTATTAAGGAACCAAAAGGCTTCTAATCGTCCATCTTGAGCAAATGATTAATATTCCCTTTATCATCTCTGAACTGATACCCTGCTTTTGCCTTTCTTAGTACTAAACTGACGACAGTTAAGCATAACACATATATTAATGGGGATAACGTGTCTCCCTGGAGAATTCCTCGCCCGATATTAACATTTCCTAAGGCAGTGTCACCTGTTTCCGATTCTTTGCACTATTGCTGTAACTAATTAAGTCTCTGGTATTGTCTGCAATACTGAATATACTCAAACATTTACTTATCCGTGAGTGTTGCATCATGTCTATTTTGGCTTTTATCTAGTTAGTTATGAATGCCTGACCGTGTGCAGTTGCTTACAAACTGTGTCTCCCGTTTCATTTTCCTTTCTGAAACCATATTAGTCTGTAACTGTCTCTTTCTGTACCCTTTCTGTTCCACTGGCTCTTTGTAATTTATTCCTGGAAATTATACACCTAATTAGATTTTATTCCTTTCAACAACTTCCACATGAGGGGCAGACAGGTGATAGGCCGGCAATTATCCACTGTATTGCTTAGTTGGGATTCTTTTGGCAAAGAATTGTTTTACTTGTGGTCAGCCTCTTTGGGATTTGTACTCCGTTGTTGATAATTTATATATTTGCTTGGCTATTCTTCTGTGTAGTGATGGGGAAATTTTCAGCCAATATCCTGTACCCTATCCAGTCCTGGGTATTTCCAGTTTGGCGATTTAATCACTCTGGCCCACATTGGTAGACAAATATACAATGAGGTGACTGGCGTTGTTGCATCTGCTTTTTCTCATCCTAATATTACTAAACAATCCTCTCCTCTCTCTCCTCTACTGACCTAATTTAATTTAACTCTCTATACTTATATACGATGACTATGCGAGAATTTGTATGTGTGTGTGTCTTGTGTGTGCAAACAGACATTTATCTGTCCATCTCTAAACTCATACGTATGCATGTGTATGTATGGCCGCGTAATTGTGTGTATCTGACTGCGTGTATATCAATGGGAATATGCCACTGCATGTATGTGTGTGTGCGTCTGTGTGTGCATATGTTAGTGCGTGTGTATATATGTATGTCTCTGTCCGTATGCATGTATGTGTATACATGCATCCCCTTAACCCCCAAGTCAAACACACCCTCACTATATAGACTAATCTCTATATACTCTCATGTATTTCTCATTCGCCTAATAATAGACTCTTCCAAGGCCTTACAAAACTGATTCACTTTCTATTCAAAGATGCAACTGTTAACTTCTATTATCTTTTGCCAGGGACTTTCCTGGAAACTTTACTAACTCTTCGATCACGAAAATACCCAACACATTTATCTGAGAACTCCATGGTTTCCCAAAAGACTGGCAACGAATAATATCCTCGATAAAGGATATTATGCATTTCTGCATTTTCTTCTTCTTTCTCCAATAACGGAATGATTTGCTCAGATGGAATTCTTTACTCAATAACATGCTTAGCTATTCTAGAAACAGCTCTAAGAGACTTTGTGCATATTTGTAACAACTCTGCACCGTTCTTTTATTTGTTTCAGCCATTTTACTGCGGCCATGCTGTAGCACCACCTTTTTAATCGAACTTATTATTTGTAAGCCTTGTACTTATTCTATGAGTCTTCTTTGCTGAACCACTAAATTACGGGGACGTAAACTCACCAACATCGGTTGTCAAGCGATGGTCGGGGACAAACACAGACACACAAACTCACACACACATCCACATGATGGGCTTCTTTCAGTTTCCGTCTTCCAGATCCACTAACAAGGCTTTGTCGGCCCGAGGTTATAGTAGACGCATTTACCAAGACGCCACGCAATGGGACTGAACCCCGAACCATGTGGTTAGTAAGCACTCTACTTACTAAACAGCTACTCCTGCACCCACACTTATATTATAAATTATAAAATGAATGTTCTTGAATAACGCTAAATATTTTGCTTGATCATTATCTGTTATAATTTATGTCCCTCCGCTCAATGATCAACCACTTCATATCACCTTTGATACGCAATTTCTCCACCACATTTTTCTGTTTCAGCCGGTGTTTTAGTTGTAAACCAAACTGAGCAGTCACACTACATACGGCCTTTTACATGATTTTCTTTTGTATCAACGCTAAGGTATAATATATACTTTTATGTGGCTTTGGGGAGGGCATGGAACACATTTCTTCTTCTATTTGTATGTATTTCAATTACTCGGGTAACGAACAATTCCTTTAACGAAAATGCTTGGAAAGGATTATGTGCATATATAGAGATGCCACTGGTTTGAGAAGTTTTGAGTCGAACTAATTGACCTCAGTACTTAATGTTTTAAGCCTTGTACTTATTTTATTGGAGTATATTGGTGAACCGCTAAGTTAACGGAACGTAAACACAACAACACAGGCCGTCAAGCGGTGGGACAAACACGTACACAGAGACACACGCACACACTGATACATACAGACAGACATATATAGGTATAGGAGTGTCCGTAGAGTAAGAAACACATGGTTCCGGGTTCAGTCCCATTGCCAGACACCTTGGCTGAGTGTCTTCTACTATAGCCTAGGGCCGACCAAAGTCTTTTGAGTGGATTTCATAGATGGAAACACAAATAAGCCCGTCCTATGTGTGTGTATTTGTGTGTCTATATTTGTCCCTCCACCATCCCTTGACAACCGATGTTGGTGTGCTTACGTCCCCTGTACCTAGCGGTTCTGGAAAGGAAACTGATAAAAAAGTAATAGGCGATTTGTTCGACTAAAGGCGGAGCTCCAACATGACCGCAGTCAAATGACTGAAACAAGTAAAAGAATAGTCACGACGGGCTTCTTTCCGTTTCCATCTACCAAATCCACTCCTGAGGATTTTGAGAGTCCAATGGCTACGGTAGAAGACATGTGCGCAGCGTGCCACGCAGTGGAACTGAACCCGAAACCAGATCTGGAAGCAAGCGTCTTACCACACAGCCGCGCCTAAACATGCCCACCTACACAGATTCAATCCAAGGAAACACGCATAAAGATGAAACACTCTCTAAGCCGTTCACTTTATAATTTGTTAAAACCATTAACATGGTGTCCATTAGTGAGTGATGCTGTGTTTTGTTTTATTTCTCCTACACATTGATTTCAAATTTTGGCACAACACCAGCAATTTCGGGGGAGAGAGTAAGTTGATTACATCGACCCCAGTACATAACTGATATTGATTTCATCGACCCCGAAAGGATAAAAGGCCAAGACAACCTCGGCGGAATATTTCTACTTAATATTTAATATTATTACGGTCATGCAT